>NW_015388200.1:230277-244486 GCF_001527695.2 Protobothrops mucrosquamatus | reverse complement strand
GCTGCAAATACTGTATATTCTTGCTTTGACAATGTGCAGAACTGTCTGGTATTTATATAGTTAAACCAGCAACCAGGAAAGAGGGAGGAGCATAAGGATAGCCCGGGAGAAAGAAACCGGAAGTAAATCACATCTTCCAAGTTGATTGGAAGATGTGAACCATGACCCTTCAATAAGGGAGTGGAAAATGTTTGGAATGTTATGCCTAACGGAAGAGAAGCAGATCTAAGCATTCCACCATGCTGTGCTGACGTATTGTAATCTTAATAAATGCTTTTAGGAGAAAAAATGCCTGAAAGTCCTTTTAAGTGTTTCGTTACTCAGACACATGACAGCATGACAGCTACCCTCTTTGGTCCACGCACAGCTGTTATAAGTTTTTCAATCAAAAGAGGATGTTTAATTTCTTTCCCTGCAGCTGTTATAAGTCCTCTCTCTCTATAGACTGCAGCATGTACATGTAATGTGAGGAATGCATATTTTGAATCAGTCCAAATGTTTATACTGTCATCTCTTGCTCTTTCCAGTGCCCTTATGAGAGCCCACAGTTCTGCTGCCTGTGCACTTGTGCCTTTTGGGAGTGGCCCACTTTCTATGACTTTATCAAGTGAGACCACTGCATAGCCTGCATATCGTTCTCCTGTTGCAATAAACCTTGACCCATCAGTAAACCAATTATAGTCCACCTCTTTCAATGGTACATCAGTTAAATCAGGCCTGCATGAGAATTGACTTTCTATTGCTTGCATACAGTTATGTTCAACTTTAGGACCTGGTATAGGCAATAGGGTGGCTGGGTTCAGGCCATTTGTCTGCTTCAATGTCACTTGCGGATTTTGAATAAGGAGAACCTGGTATTTATAAATTCTGGAATTAGTTATCCATAAATGTCCCTTTGTTTTCAAAACTCCATGAATTGCATGACTGGTATATATTGTGGTTGGCTGTCCAAAAGTCAATTTATTAGATTCCTCTATCAGGAGAGCTGTGGCTGCCAGAATTTTAAGGCAATGTGGCCATCATTTTGAGAAGCTGTCAAGTTGCTTTGACAGATCCTTTTTCTTGAGTCAGGACGCCAAGAGCCAAATTATGCTTTGAGTCCACATACAAATTGAAAGGTTTTTCAAGGTTGGGAAGTCCCATAGCAGGTGCTTGAGATAATGCCAATTTTGAAGCCTCAAAAGCCTGTTTTTGTTCACGTGTCCAAATAAAGGACTCCCTTTCTCCCCCCTTTGTGGACTCATAGAGTGGTTTGGCTAGAAGGGCAAAATTCAGTATCCATATTTTACAATAACCTGCCACTCCTAAAAAACCCAAAATTCTCTCCTATTAGTTGGCTCTGCAATTCTGCACACAGCTTCCTTTCTCTCATGCCCAATAGGTCTCTGGCCCTGACTTATAGTATAACCTAAGCATTTAACCTGGGGTTTCACTAATCGGGCTTTCTTCCTTGTGGCACGGTATCCTTTGTTCATCAACAGATGAAGTAGTTGGTTGGTGTTGTCCCAACAAGTTTCCTTTGTCTGTCCAGTTATTAATACATCATCAACATATTGGAGTAACACATCTCCTTCCTCACATGGCTGGAAATCTTCCAAGTCTGAGGCCAGGGCGTTGCCAAAAAGAGGGGGTGAATTTTTAAATCCCTGAGGAAGTCTGGTCCAAGTGTATTGTCTTCTCTGGGCTGTTACTGGGTCTTCCCACTCAAAAGCAAACAGTTTCTGACTGTTCTTATGTATTGGGATAGTAAAGAGTTGTTACAATGCCTGCCTTTAAGTATTTGGTGATATGGTCTTGAATTACTTGTGCAATGGGACGAGGGTAATTTCTCTGCTGGAGACTAATAGGCACTGCCAGAGGCTTCACTTGAATGACTAGTGGTGTATGGTGACCTGCATATCCTGGCGGATTATCTTCTGCCCATAAGCGGGGCACATCAAACTGCTGCCAAGTATCGAGGACTTGAACCTCTTGGGCCACCATTATTCGCCACATCTCATCTGGAGGATGCTTCATTACTAGTGCCATTTCGTCTTCTTTAAATGACAAACTTGTCCCCATTTTGCACAACATGTCTCGCCCCAACAAAGGAATGGGACACTCAGGCATGTATAGGAATTGATGTTCAATATCCCTTCCATTTAGGGAACATCTCAGGGGCTTTAGAAAAGGGCGGCAATTTACGGAGCCATCAACTCCTTGTACATTTATAACATCAGCAGAGAAGGGAGCCAATAACTTAGTAACTACAGATCTAGATGCCCCCGTATCTACTAAAAAGGTCACATTATTGCCCCCTATCTTCATTCGGACCAAGGGTTCGGCGGGGGGCTTGACTTAAACCCGGTCCCCTTCAGTCCTCAGGCCATTGTTCAGCAGTGGCCAAGCCTATGGCCTCCACTTGTTCTTAAAATTGGCCTTGGGGACTCCATAATCTCCCCTAAAACCTTTCTTAAAATTGCTCAACATACACATACACTGAAGAGGTGTCCGAGGGACACTTCCTCCACCTCCCATTTCTAAGACACTGCCACTGACCTGCGATGCCAGACATTCCAACGGTCACCAACAGGAATTGCAATGGCTTAACCACCCACACAACTCTTGGGCCTCGTTAGGATACACCGATCCCGGACCCAGGGGGGTGATCAGGCCCCTCTTCCACTCTCTAAATGAGTGGGTCTACAATTTCCTCAATACTTGCCTGCAGGCGTCTCCTTTTCCCAGCCGGCTTTGTTTTGTGACTTGTTTTGATTCCGTTCAGGTTCTTGGATCGGTCGGTTGTCCACCAAATACCCCTCCGGTGCCATCCGCCTCCTTCCGGAGAAATCGTCCGGGCCGGCCGAAGGGTCAGCGTGACGGCCCCGACCGGGCACTGGTCGGTCCATGCCGTCCTCAGCGAAATATCACTCCAAGTCCCAGCGGAGTCACCAGAAATATTGCAGAAAATCACAGGACTCAGACCATGGAATCAAAAGAAGTTGGTTTATTTGCGCAAAGGTTCAGAGCACTATATTTGTAGCCACATCTGAACAGCTTCTCATAACAAAACACAAGTTTATATATTCTCGTCAGAAACAGCAAAACATGGAAATGTAACTGATAACATGGATTGGTTGCTTTGAATCACAGCCCCCTTACAGCATCCTTACAACCCCCACCCCATAGCTACCATATCTTGCTAAAGCTTCTAAGTGCCTGAATTTCCTGTAATGTACTTGTGGTTAGCTATAGATGAGACATAAAGACCTATGTGGTTAGCTTGAGCAGAGCTTCAAACTTTAACACCTCTGTGTGCGACCGACAAATGAACCTGGGGTTCATTTGTCCATTTCCT
Source organism: Protobothrops mucrosquamatus (assembly GCF_001527695.2). Classification (NCBI taxonomy): domain Eukaryota; kingdom Metazoa; phylum Chordata; class Lepidosauria; order Squamata; family Viperidae; genus Protobothrops; species Protobothrops mucrosquamatus. Next base: position 241,149 of record NW_015388200.1, on the reverse strand, counting down.
TTTGTTCTCCTTCTAACTAATACACATATTTAAAACTCATGTTCCGCTTTATAACTCATGTCTTGTCTTATGACTGTAATACACAAATTTAAGTTTCATGTTTCGCTCCATGACCCAGGTCCTCCTGCCTTACTGTGAAATACCCGGGATGAAGGGGTGAGGGAAGAGCCCTTGCGAACCAGTGGAGGGAGAGGAGCGCGGATGGAGACCCAGCTGAGTAAGAATGCCAGTGTTGGGTCAGCCATGGTGGGGGCCCCAGGATGAAGTGGGAATGTTAAGGCAGCCATGTTCAATTGTCCCATTCCGGGGTTAAATGCATCATCAGTTTGGAGTCATTGCACAGCCACAAGAGACCCAGGTCCAGCCCCCTGTGAATTCCATTGACACTTATCTAGTATCAAGTTAGCTTGGACTATTAGTTGCTCAGGTTCTTGTATATAGGTGACAAGAATAAACTCTTAGTGCTTTGAACTTAACTCCTGTTCCTGGTTATTTGTGCCTGACATTGAGGACACCAAGGGGCAGGAAGCAGTGCATGGGGTAACTCAGGGGGTCAGGTGAAGCCTTGGGAGGCCCAAGGGAAGTGGGCCTGTGCCTGTACTAGGCCCCCAGGGTCCCCTCCACCTCTGAGGTACTTCATGCTCCACTTAACGACCCATGGATTTGTTTAACAAATGCATTGGGGACAGCAGGGATGAGGGGTTGTTAAATGAGGCAGTTCATCTAACAGCCCTCCTGACCTTTGACTGTAATGGTCAGGCTCCATTACAATCATAACTCGAGGACTACCTGTTTCATCTTTTCCACAGAAGTGTCAGCCCACATTGAATGTTCAAAGTAGGATTGTTGTGTTTTGTGATCCTTGATTCCCATGAGCATCCAAGCTTGATTTCTGTAGAGGCAATGCAGGAAGACCACTGTTATTGCAAGGAGTTATTGACATATTTTGATTTCTCCTTCAACTTAAGAAAAGTTTAGAAGTTTACAGCTCATTCTGAGCTGTCCTGCTTGTTTTTCATTCTTCCTTGCTGAACAAAGGAGATTTGGGGGGGGGGGGTCTTCATGTAGCTTCAAAGCTGTGAAAGTCTTAGACTTTCAATTGCCATCCCAGAGTCATGTGCCAGCCAGTCAATGTCAGGTCTTGCAGTCTCCTCACCATGACAGAGCCATGAAGTCATGGTGCCAGGTTTTGATAAAACCTTGGGGTTGTGTTGTTTGTGGGGATCTTCTGCATGGAACCTAGCATTAGGTACTGTGGAAACTGGGCACCCTGGGGATATCTGTCATGTCATTATTAAGGCACTCCTTACAGCTTATAAGAGATTTGGGTGTTATCTTGCTTGGTATGTATGCTTTTTATGCTTTTCAATCTGTTTGTTTTAGCTAATAATAAAGCTTTAAATCCCTTTATTTACTGGTGTGCTTATTGTCTCTGGATCCAAAAGAACCAATTGCCTGGGCACCTGATCATTGCCCTGACACTTGGCAAAATGATTTCCTCTAGTACTGAACAGTTGGTTTTCTTGGCTGTCCAAGGAATGCAAAGCAACTTCCTCCAGCAACACAATTCAAAAGTCAGTCTTCTTCCTCTCACTTTTTTTGTCCCTCAAATCTGTACATCATAACAGGGAAAACCATTGAGCAAACCATTCTAACTTTTGTCCTGATTAAAATGTCTCAATTTTTCATGAGTCAGCTAAGGTCCCACAACATCATTTTGCCCACCATTACTGTATTTTTCTCTGAATCTCTTTTGCATGCCCATCGCCTTTACCAATTCTTAAGCTTGAGGAATTATAACTTTCAATTACTTCTATTGTCTAATTTTTTTATTTTAAACTAATCTAGTTTTCCAGGAGCCATAATCTTTGTTCTGTTGATGTTCAAAGATAGCCCTGGTGGTGCAGTGGTTAAGTGTAACATTGCAGGGAAACTCAGCCCACAGCCTGGAGTTCGATCCTGATGGTGCTCGAGGTTGCCTGAGCCTTCCATCCTTCCAAGGTCAGTAAAATGAGGACCCAGGTTGTTCGGGGCAATATGCAAATAATGCTGATATTGTAAACTGCCCAGAGAGTGCTATAAACACTACGGTGTGGTATATACAGTAAATCTAAATGCTATTGTTATTGCTATTTCTTATCAACAGAATCAAATGCTTTAATAAAAACCCATTGTTTTGAGAAACATAGCAGCCAATAATTCAAGGTCCAGGATGTTGCATGATATGATGTGTCTAAGTGGTTGCTGTAAGAGAGCCAGTTTGGTGTAGTGGTTAAAGCACCAGCTAGAAACCAGGAGACTGTGAATTCTAGTCCTGACTTAGGCACAAAGCCAGCTGTGTGACCTTGGGCCAATGTGATGTCTTACTTGGACAACTCCCCAGATACCTCCTCAGAGGTCAGCTCAGGGGAGGATGAGCCCATTCCTGGCACATCAGGAACTGAGTTGATTGATGGCTCTGAATGGCTGTCCAGAAGAGAGTTGGAGGAGGCTTCAGCTGGGGAAAGCTTGTGTTGGCAGTCGGCCAGCAAAGAGGAGGAGGAACTGCCTTCTGTACCTGTTCCAAGAACATGTAGGGCAGAGAAAAAGCAGGAGCAGTGGAGGTCAGCCAGACTATTCGAGAGGAGAAAGTCCCACCCATCTTGATGGGCTGCACCGGAAGCTGGCTATTTATCACAGCAGACAGATGAAGGCATTGCTGGGAACATGTTTGTTTTCTAGTTGTTTGGTTTTGCCTGTCATGTTTCCTGCTTCACTCTGGATTGACAGTGTGTTTGGAATTGATTCGTGCCTTGGAGGCTCTGGACTTTTCTTGCCTTGTGAGCTCTCTTGTGTGTGGATTTAAGTTTGTCTGGTGGAGTTATTTTGTTTGAGCAACTTTCAATTGCTTTGGGGACTATTGGGCCATTGCTCTGTGGACGAATCTTGGCCTGCTCATGGCTGGGCTGAATTGGGGCAGTTCTGAGTTTTGGTGAAGGGAATTGCTGGGGAATATTAATAAACTCACTATGTGCCGGCGTAATGTAACAAAGGGTGGCCGTCTGCTAAAAGAGGCATGGCTATCCAACAAGCATTCCATCAACTGGCACATTGAACTGTTACCAGCTTATCAGACATTACGCCGGCAGATATCCTTGAATAAGACAACTGCAAGGATGAAACAGCCACAGATCCCTATTGACACAAACAGACTAATGGAGGATCGTAATCTTTCTGTTGTGTAGTGGGAACAGCGAGGCATTGAAGACACGGAGTTGAAATAACAGCTCTTTATTAGGTTCTCACAGAAGCAAGCTCTAGCAGCTGCTTGACTTATATTTATACGGACCACTACTAGGCAGCGGCCAATCAGTTTAAAGTACTCATTCCCGCCTAAAACACAAGGCTTAAAGTTATACAGACAGACAGTCTATGATTCAAATAAAGCAATCAGTTAACCGTTCTTTATAACAGACCCTTTTGAATTGCTTAATACATAACACCCCTTCCCCCTAAATCAATACATATCCATAAATTGTACATCGTCATTTAGGTAAGCAGGCTGCTTCCGCGATCCTTGTGAACGTCTCATTTCTGCCTGCGGCTCCCGATCTACCCTCAGTTGACTAGGTAGACCAGAGTCCTTTTGAGAGCTTATGTCAGGTAGACCAGTCTCTGTTTGCCTTGCTTGGCTGGGTAGACCTGTCTCCGCTCGGCTGGTCTGTCCAGGTAGACCACTATGCCTGTCCGTGAGCGGAGCAGTCTCTGAAAGGCTGGGGAATAAGTCTTCCAGCATACTCTGGTCCTCGGGCACTGTTCCTTCTGTTGGTAGTGACTCAATCACAACTGAGTCGTCCAGCATGTCTCTTTGAGTTGCGCAAGACTCCGGCGGCTCAGACGCACCGGAACTGTCAGGCAGCCCTCGGCTCTCCTCTTGATTGGCGGCAAGGGCTTGTCTCACCTGCCGCCGATGCAGCTGATCGATGTGGCGGCGCAAAACGCGCCCATCTTCCAGGACCACTTCGTAAGAGAGTGGTCCGGACACCTTACAAACCACAGCTACCACCCACAGTGCCCCTTGACCATAGGTCCTTGCCCAAATTCAGTTGCCGACTTGCAAGTTCCTTGGTGGCTTGGGCTGCGCTGTCTCTATTGCAATTCTGTCTGGATGGAGACGGTCCAGCTTCGTGGTCAGCCGATGTCCCCACCTCAGCTCCACTGGGCTACGGCCCATTGAGGTGCATGGAGTTGTGTGTTGGCAGAGCAAAATGTCTGCCAACCTGTGATGCCAATCACCCCTGGTTAGTCTTTTAAGTGCTTCTTTGGTCGTCCTGACCATCCTTTCTGCTTGGCCGTTAGAGGCCGGGTGAAAGGGGGCAGAGGTGGTGTGTCTAATCATATTAGACCTTAGAAATGGCTGAAATTCTGCAGCAGTAAATTGTGCCCCATTATCTGATACGATTACATCGGGTAAGCCATGTGTGGAGAAGATTCTGCGCAGTTCCTAGATGGTCCTGGCAGTAGTCATAGAAGGGACAGGTGCTACCTCCAGCCACTTGGAGTGACTGTCCACTACAATGAGGAACACCTGTCCTTGGAAGGGTCCTGCGTAGCCTATGTGAATTCTAGACCAGGGAGTTTGCGTAGTTTCCCAGCGATGTACTGGGGCTTGAGGCATTTCAGGTCTGGACTGTTGGCAAACCTGGCATCCTTTAACTTGAGCCTCAATATCTTTATCCAACCCTGGCCACCACAGGTAGCTTCTCATGAGTGCCTTCATCCTGACTATTCCAGGATGACCCTCATGCAGAGATTCTAGGACTCTTTGCCTTAGCATGTGTGGGACTACAACCCTACTCCCCCATAGAATACATCCCTTGTGTGCAGATAGCTCGTCCTGTGTTCTAATAAATTTCTGAAACTCTGTTCCAGGACTGGTTTCTGGCCACCCGCTCAGCACCCAGTTCAAAACTCGGCTGAGAGTTTTGTCAGAGGCTGTCTCAGCAGCCACATCCCCAGCGTGAAGGGGAGATTCTGGCAAGTCCTGGATTGCCAGGATGCGTGCAGAAGGTGCGGGGGTCTGGCTCTGAGTTTGGCAGGGGCAGTCTGCTGAGCGCATCAGCGTGGCCCATTTCCCTGCCCGGTTTGTGAATTAGACTGTAACTATAAGCGGCAAGAAAGATGGACCATCTCAGCATCCTTGGAGATAGGATCTGAGGAGTTTGTTTGTCTGTCGTGAGCGGACCAAGTAGTGGCTTATGGTCGGTGAAGACTGTGAATGAGCGACCATAAAGGAAATCATGAAAATTTTTGATGCCGGCCACGATGGCCAGTGCCTCTTTATCTATTTGGGTGTAGTTGCGTTCCGCCGGTGACAGTGCCCTTGAATAATAAGCTATGGGAGCTTGCCTCCCATCAGCCATTAAATGGCTCAACACAGCTCCTATTCCATACAGAGATGCATCACATGCAATGCTGATAGGCAGCTTTTCGTTAAAATGAGTTAACACAGAGTCTGACGACAGCAGTGATTTGACTGCTTTGAAACTGTTTTCGTGGGCGCTAGTCCATTGCCATGGTGGCCTTTTATCTAAGAGCCTGTGTAGAGGCTCTGCTAATGCAGCCTTGTGAGGTAGAAAAGCATGATAAAAGTTAAGTAGCCCAAGGAATGCCTGCAATTATCCCTTTGACTTTGGTCTGGGAGCCTGTAAAATAGCTTTGAGCTTTGAATCAGTTGGGTGTATTCCGGTAGCGTCGATCCGGAAACCTAAGAATTCTGTGGAGTTGACTCCAATTTGACATTTTTCCCTTTTTAGCTTCAGCCCCGCTTCATGGAAGCGCTGAAGAACAGCCCTTAAACGTTCTGCAAGTATCTCTGCTAATTCCCCAGCTATTAAAACATCATTGAAGTAAGGGCACACCCCTGGAATGTTTTTTAATGTGCGTGCCATCACACTCTGAAAGAGCCCTGGGGCTACACTGACCCCAAACTGCAGGCAACGAACCTTGAATGTCCCTCTATGGCAGTGGTTCTCAACCTGTGGGTCGGGACCCCATTTGGGGTCGATCGACCATTTCACGGGGGTCGCCAAGCAAGGCTGTCCGCCATTTTTTTTGTCCGCCATTTTTTTGTCCGCCATTTTTTCCCCTTTTCCGGCGGGTGCCTTACCTCCCTTGGGCTGGGCCAGCTGGTGGTCGGCCTGCTCCGTCTCTGCCGCTTGCCAGCTACGCCTCGGCCGGCACAGGGGGCGGAACCACGCATGCGCAGCGCTCCCGGGCAGGGAAAGTCCTCGACTTACAACCAGTTGGGTAGTCCTCGACTTACGACCGGTTTAGTCCTCGACTTATGACCGGTTTAGTCCTCAACTTACGACCAGTTGGGGTCGCGGCATTAAAAAGGTTGAGAACCACTGCTCTATGGGTAACTATTGTTTGAGCCTCAGCAGAGGCATCATCCACAGGCAGTTGCTGATAAGCCTGTGCCAGGTCCAGCTTTGCAAATAAGCGACCTTCTTGTAAGGATGCCAGAATGTGGCTAACTACAGGTACTGGATACGCATGCTGCTGCAGTGCCTTATTAATAGTGCACTTATAATCAGCGCAGATGCGCACCTCTCCATTAGGCTTGACCGGTGTAACTATGGGGGTTTCCCACACACAGCTGTCAATGGGTTGCAAGACTCCCCGTTGAACGAGCTTATCTAGCTCTGCATCAATCTTGGGCTTAAGGGCAAAAGGCACTCTACGAGGCTTTACTCTGATTGGGGCTACGGTTGGATCAAGGTGGAGAGCAATTGGTGCTCCTTTGTACTTCCCTAAGGTGGGACTGAATATGTCCGCAAACTCCTGGCAGAAAGCTGCCAAATCCGCTGTTTGGGTTCTGTTAATGCCAGTCACATGGATGCCCAGGGCATCAAACCAGTCTAAGCCGATCAGACTTGTTCTCTGGCCTTCCACCACCATGACACTGAGGGAACCCTCAAACTCTTTGAATGACACTTTTATCGTAGCTTCTCCTTTAACCGCTACATGGGAGTTTTGAAAATCTGTCAAAACTAAGTCTGACGGCTTGAGTCTGACTCGTTTTCCGCCATTTCTGCAGATGAAGTTAAAAGTCTTATAAGAGATTATAGACACAGCTGATCCAGTGTCCAGTTCCATGGTGCATGGAACTCCTTGCAGCTTGACTTTTAGTCTAAGCTTTTCTTTTAGGGGGCGACGGGCTCCAGTTCTGAGGATGCTCCTTCTTCCAGAGCAAAACCCTACTCTATTCTGCCCCGGTGCCCCATTAGCTCTCCTGGGGAATTCTTTGCGTGATGATTCCCTCTGGCGACCTTTACAGACAGTAGCGATGTGGCCTTGTTTGCCACATGCTCGGCACATAGCTGCGCGGAACTGGCATTCTGAGCGCTGGTGTCGTCCACCACAGCCAAGACATCTAGGAAAGGGAACTGCTTTGTCAAGCAGCCACTGCCTTCTTTCTGGGATCTTCTGTACCCAGTCGATCTCAATGTCAACATCTGGGTCTTCTGTTCTCTCTGACTCTTCATGATGCACAGCTGTCTGGCTGGGGAAATTCTTTGAGGGATGTAGAGCCTTGACGGCTCCACTTGCGGCCTCTTCTGCCATCGCTTCTTTCAGTGCGTCCTGGAATGTCAGGGTCTCTTTAGCGAACAGTCTCTGTTGTAAGTCCCTGCTTCTCAGGCCACACACCAGTCGGTCCCGGAGCCTGTCCTCTAGGTCTGGAAACTCGCAGAGCCAGGACGCTTGACATAGGGCGGCCACGAATTCAGCAATGGTTTCACCTGGCTGCTGCTCTCTCATCTCGAATGCATGTCTGTATGCGATAATGGACAGATGTGGTTTGAAGTGCTCCTTGAGTCTACGTTTTAAGTCAGCGAAAGTGACTGACTCCAAGGGAGCAGGAGCGACAAAGTTCTCCGCTATATCAAAGGTGGCTTGGCCACACACGCACAACAAGGTTGCAGCTTTTAAATTATCTTCTCTGACCTGGTTCACTCTGAAGTAGTTTTCTACTCTTGAGATGTACGAACTCCATTGTTCAGGGTGCGTTACGTCGAACTCTGGAAGCTTGCCGACTTTGGCCATGGTTTGGCTGTTTCGGCGTCTCCAATGCCTTATGCTGCTAGGGCTTCTGTGAGTTTCCTAGGGATGGGTCTCTTAGGAAGGCAATACCTCCAGCATTTGCGTACTGGCAGGCAGAAGGGGGGAACACTGTTCCAACCAGGGTGCTGATGCCTGGTCTTACCCCTTTAGTGACTTAGCTCTCTTCTTCCTAGCAGCATAATCCCACCTTCGTCACCACTGTTGTGTAGTGGGAACAATGAGGCATTGAAGACACGGAGTTGAAATAACAGCTCTTTATTAGGTTCTCACAGAAGCAAGCTCTAGCAGCTGCTTGACTTATATTTATACAGACCACCACTAGGCAGCGGCCAATCAGTTTAAAGTACTCATTCCCACCTAAAACACAAGGCTTAAATTTATACAGACAGACAGTCTATGATTCAAATAAAGCACTCAGTTAACCGTTCTTTATAATAGACCCTTTTGAATTGCTTAATACATAACACTTTCCTCAACGGACTCAGTGTCATGTCAAACAATCGAGAGGAGGCAGACAGCGCCAATGAGTGACAGCAAAAGATCTGGAACCAACATGGACAGGGACGATGACAGCAGGAAAGAACAACCAGCTGAAATGACAGCATCGCATATGGAAATATCAGCAAAGTGGCGAGATGACTGCGCACGGCAGAACACACACTCCGCACAGGCGGGGTGCGAGGAGAGGAGTAGAGCACCGAAATTCAAACAGTTGTCAATGAGCGCGACAGAAACAACAAAGGAGCAATTAACCATGGGAGGGCGGGAGCCGAATAGACCGGTAACACGCTCGTTAGCCAAACAATTGGCATTACAGAGACTATAAGAACCTGATTCTCAATCCTGGCTAGAACTCTGACAATGTCAGCAGCCGCTGACGAAAGCTAAGCTTTTAAATAAATTCCTTAGTCTCGGTGATATGTGTTTTAGTTTTTGAATATATATATAATTAGTTTTTATAGGATTAGGAATAAGGTGGGGTCGGGATTGGGGTTGGGATTTGGGTTAGGGTTAGGGTTGGGGTTGGGGTTAGAGTTTTTAAAAATAACATTCTCAATATTTAGCAAACAGCATAATGTCTGGGTTCATGTATTTAAAAAAACCCAATGAGTAGTAGTTAATTATCATAAACAATATGTTAATTAATCACTCGATGGTCTTCTTCTTGCTAATATATATTCAAAGTTACATATCACATTCCTTTCTCTCTAACTCGTTTTTCTAGCCATTGATAAAAATTATCCCATGTTCTAAAATACACTGAGTCTTCTTTCTCTTTTATCTTTAAAGTCAATTTGTCCATTTCTGCACACTCTAAAATTTTCTTAATTAATTCTTCTTCAGTTGGTAAATTTTCATTTTTCCAATGTTGGGCAAATACAATTCTTGCTGCAGTTAGTATGTGTAGAATTAAATATATACAGTCTTTCTCATAATTTGCTCCTATTATTCCTAACAAAAATAATTCTGGCTTAAAGTCTATTTGTTTTTTAGTCATTTTCTCCAGCCATAAATGTATTTTTAACCAAAATCTTTTTGCTTTAGGGCATGTCCACCAGATATGGTAATAAGTACCTGGTCTTTGTTTGCATTTCCAACACTTGTTTGAAGTATTTTTAAACATTTTTGCTAATCTCACTGGTGTCATATGCCATCTGTAAAGCATTTTATATAAGTTTTCCTTATATGCCACTGTTTTCATTAATTTAGCACTTCTTTGCCATAACTTTTGCCAGTTTTGTAATTCTATATTATATCCAAAGTTCTTTGCCCATATTATCATTGTTTCTTTTACTTGTTCTTCCTCCATCTTTAAGCTTAACAGATATTTATAGAGTTTCTTAATCAACTTTTCATCTGTTTTTAACAGTATCTGGTCAAATTCTGTCTGTTCTTTATAAAATCTCATTGTTCTAACATCTTCTTCATATCTCGTTTGGATTTGCAAATATGGCCACCATGATAAATCAATACCTTGTTCTTGTAAATCTTGTCTGTCTTTCAATTTTCCTTCATTGTCCAAGATATCTTTATAGGTCACAACTTTGTCATAATTAATTAAATTTGGGTAAGCAAAAGCTTCCATTGTTGAAAGCCATCCAGATCGATTTGTTGATAAACATTAGTACTCAAATACTGAGATTTGATGACATAGATGCGACATTACAGAAACCAGCTTGGTATAGAAAAAAAAGCCAGAGTTAGATTTAAAACTGTGATTTAAAATCTTAATTATTGGGTCAAAAAGGCTTTAGAGATTTGGACTGATTTGACAATCTAATTGAGTAAATGAAAGCAGTAAGATAATAATGGGTGTAATAATATGTTTGTCTTAGATACGATAGTTAATTTGGTTGAGAGTTAAATTTTACTTAACAGGTCAAAATGATTCTTTTTTTGTTTTTTTACTCTGTTTATATAGAAAACTATTTTGTAATAGCAGAAGAATTAGAGAGATCTATGATAAGAGAAGAAAGGGTATTAATTAATGATGTATTAAATTAAGAGATGGAATATATGTGAAAATGCTAGAATGTTATTCTTGGAATTATATGTGTGTTGTAGAAGGGATACCCAAAATTTTATTAATATGTTTGTTTAAGATTAATTGGAATATTTTAATTGAAATTAGTGGAGCTTAAAAGCAGGAGTGATTTTTGTAGATGTAATAGTAGGGATGATTCTGTGGATTGATCGAATTTTAAGAAGAAATAGATTAAACTAAATTTGTTATATCATGTGAGGAAATAGAGGGGGGAATTTTTT
>NW_015388200.1:206330-229820 GCF_001527695.2 Protobothrops mucrosquamatus | reverse complement strand
GGGATACCCAAAATTTTATTAATATGTTTGTTTAAGATTAATTGGAATATTTTAATTGAAATTAGTGGAGCTTAAAAGCAGGAGTGATTTTTGTAGATGTAATAGTAGGGATGATTCTGTGGATTGATCGAATTTTAAGAAGAAATAGATTAAACTAAATTTGTTATATCATGTGAGGAAATAGAGGGGGGAATTTTTTAAAGGTATTAATTTTAGTTATATATATATGACTTGTTTTGCTATGATTGATTACCCTTTCACCACGGTGTTTTCCTGAGCACTTTGATGTAAAAATTTAAAAAACCAATAAAATGTGTATATAAAAAAAGAAATATTAAAGCCATCTGTTTCCCTGGATGAATTTCATAGTACTCTAACACGTCAAGAATCATTCTTAAATTATTTTTTTATCTGTCTTTTAGGTAGAAAACCATTTTGATCTGTATGTATAAATTCGGTCAAAAATTTCTTTAGTCTTTCTGCTATTATTGAGGCAAAGATTTTATAATCTACATTTAATAACGATGTTGGTCTATAGTTTTTTATTTGCGTTAGAACAAAGTCTTCTTTGGGTATTAAGGTAATATTGGCTTCAGTCCATGTATTTGGTATTTTAGCCTCCAAAAGTATTTCATTACACAGTTCTTTCAATATTGGGCTTAGTATATCTTGTAATGATTTATAAAGCTCTGCAGGTAATCCATCTGGACCCAGAGTCTTATCATTTTTTTGCCTTTTTATAGCCTCTATAATCTTCATCATTGATATTTTCCCATTTAATATATTTTGAATATTCTCTGAGATTTTTGGTAAGTGCTTTTTTTAAATACTGCTGTATTTTTTCTTTTGAAATTTCCTCTGCATTGTAAAGCATCTGGTAATAGTCTGATATTTTTTTTAATTGTATCATTTTGAAACTGTAATTCACCTTTTGAATTTGCAGCTTATTTATCAGTTTTTTCTCTTTTTCTTTTCTCAGACTATGTGCTAACCATCTCCCCGGTTTGTTGGCATTTTCAAAAAAAATCTGTTTAGCCCTTTTAATCTGTTGAGCCATTATTTCCGTCTCAGCTAGATTTAATTTGTGTTTTATTATCTCCATTTGTTTCTTAAGTATTTTCTTTTGTGGGTTTATTTGTAATTCTGATTCTAACTTTTGATTGTGGCAGGGTAGAAATGTGTTGAATAATAAATACAAAGTTAAAATGTTTCCTTGATGTGAATTTTAATAATGACAGATGAGCTTCTGTTAGTGTGTACAGTGGCCTCTCCTGATCCCTTTCAGCATGGTGCGGAATGTTTTTGTATCAATAATATTGAAATAAGATCAACATGGTGGTCTTGGCAGGTTGTNGCCCTTCACATCCATGGGGTTTTCATGGCAAAGATACTGGAGTGCGTTGCCATTTCCTTCTCCAGTGGATCACATTTTGTCAGGGGGGGCTGGGCGCACCTCATGTAGGCAGAGAAGGATCAGAGGTGCAGAGAAGGTTTGTACCTATACTGCAGAGCCCCTGGTCACCTAGCTGATAAGTGTCCTGTGAAGAAAATTTCAGCAACAGGGGAAACTCCCACTGCCCAACTTAAACAGCTTGCCAGGTCGGGTGATTTCTGGGGCAGGCCAGGTGTTAGCATTCTGGATTATGCTGACTCGATACTTGGTGGTAGCCGTGACATTGACTTTTCCCAGAGGTGAGGTAGTTCTCATGCAAACCATGGTGGACTCATGAGCAACCTCATGGACACGGCTTTTGTCACAAAGTGGAAGGTGCCGCAGCATGCGGTGGAAACACCTATTCTGGTGGAAACCATTGATGGCAGGCCACTTCAGTCAGGGCTGGTAGCGATGGCTACCGAGCCTCTCCAGATGTGTATGGGAAACCACATGGAGCAGTTGGAGTTCTATGTGGTAGCCGCTCCGCATTTCCCAATCGTGTTGGGACTGGAATGGCTCCAAGCACACAACCCACAGATTGTGTGGTCAGGTGGGGTCATTCAGCTGAACAGTTCTCATTGGCTTCATGTATGCATGGCAGAGAAACCTCCCGCTTTGTCTTTGGATCTTCCCTTGGAAATTGCAGACTTTGCCAATGTGTTTGGGTAGAAGGAGGCTGAGCAGTTCCCTCCACATCGGCCCTATGACTGTCCTATTGACCTGATACCGAATGCTAAGCTACCTGTCGGCCGGATCTACTTGTTGTCTTTTTTATTATTAATAATTTATAATATAAAATTAAAAAATAGAAAAGAAAATAGTAGGAAAGATAGGAGAGGGAAAAGGGAAGGGAAAAATGCAGGGAAAAGGGGGAAAAGACAAGACATTGACTTCCGACTCCCTTTGGTGCAGTAGAATGAGATAATAACATCAGACTTCAAATTTATATTTTTACATAATAGTATAAACTAGCCATTTCTATAACAACAAACCTATCTAATCAGTGGACTTCTGGTTCCTGTTCGCGGCAACTCTGGTCGTGTGAAGAGACTTGTCTCTCCACCGGCTGTGTTTTCTTCACCGGTAGACCCCCTAGTGGGTCGAAAGTCGCCCTGGAGGGGTGACCACCGAGGAGGAGGCTTGCTGGTGACTGCGGGAGGGCGGCAGCTTCTTCTGCGGCTCCAGCTAACTCCTTAGGGCCGACGGAGCAAAGATCGTCCTGCAAGATGGCCGATTCCTTATCTGCACCAGCCAAAAGTCACAGGTACATCTAAGCGTGAAAGACCCACCGCGGATGATCCAGGTGAGACCTCTCCTTCTCCTCTCTTCACCCTACTTGATTTTTTGCCTGTAAAAGCTCTGTTGGAATTAATTCCCTGCCTTGAAAGAGCGACATTTGTATGCGTGGGAAGAAAGGCGCCTGAATAAAAAGACAGAACAAGTAATTTCAATGACTATATTTAATTTCATTTACTTTGGGGTACAATTTTTTTTTTAGAGCTTTACTATCACTTTAAACTGGAAGAATATTTTTTCCCACCTTTTCCTTTAAAAGAGAGAGAAAAGAAAAAAAATGGTGTCTGGGAAAGATTTTGTAATCTACTGAGGACATCTTGTGGCGAAAAGTTAATATTGCAATTATCTGTTTTTCTTTGGAGATGAGGTGGGCTTGACCTTCAAACTATTCTTGAAGAGAAAAGATAAGCTGATCCAGCTGTGGGAAATTGTGGGGGTGGATATTGTTTATATATAACCTCCACTAAATGATAAAAGGGACTCTCTCCAACTACTACTAAAATGGAGAAACCTTATTTACAACTAAACTGTAAACTTATAGTGGAAAAAATTTATGAAGCTACTGAAGAAGTATGCGCTAAAATGAAAGAGATTATTACAGAAATAAGAGCCAGAAGCCTTACTCCAAATTCTCCAAACCTTCAAACTGATTTCCAGACCTCATCTGACTATGCAATAAATCAAAATATACCAGAAGAAGAACTAATTGAGATTAAAGAGGAATCTATTTTATCTTACAAGCATTCCATCCATATTCTCGAGGATCAGAAGAACCAAAGATTGAGACTGGAACTTTTGAAGCAACGAGGGTTTAATGACAAAAGAGCCACACGCCCATTACAGAGGACGGGGTGTTTTCTATTGACTCAAATGATATTACAAGCGACAAAGGGAGATTTACTTGCTGAGATAGAAGCTTTGTTATGGAAACTGGCCTGGCACAAAAAGAAAGTCAGAATAAGACTGAAAAGAGAAATTTAAAACTATATGTAATGGATTAAAAGGCACTGTAGAAATATGGATTGATTTAAGGTTTAAGACTTAGAGTTAGAAGCGAGAGAAAAATTGGTGATTACTAGAATATATATGTTAAATAGATTAAGAATGTAATTTTTGGAATAATAGGTTTATTTGTATGAAAACTATTTTGTAATGGAATGAATGAAAATGGAAGAGGTTTTATAGTGATTTGGATTGATTTAATAATTAATTGAGTACGTTAATTTAGTAAGATGATGCTTTGTGTAATAATATGGGTGTTTCTAGATATGATAACTATTTGGACGAGATTTGAATTTTGCCTAACGGACTGAAATGGTTTAAGGTTTGGTATTATTTTGTTTTGTTATAGAGATAGACTGATTGATGGATGGTATATGTATAGGGTAGAGTTATATTTTATTTTAATTAGGATAAATATTGAGTAGTGGAAGAAGAAATAAGAGAGATTTGTGATAAAATTAAGGATTTAGGAGATTAAGAACTAGAATACATCTAGAAGGGATACCCGAAGTGATAATATGTTTATTTAAGGTTAAAGTGGATTATGGTAATTATAAATTAATAAAGTTTAAATACAGGATTAGGATTTATAGAAATTTAATGTAGAAATTGATTATTTTAAATATATTATATTATTTGAAGGAAATAGAGAGGGAATATTTAATGTATTTACTTGAGTTATTTTATATGGATTTATTGTTGGATATTTGACTACCCCAGCACCACGGTGTGTCCTGAGCACTTTGTTGTAAGAGTTAAAAAACTAATAAAATTTGTTTAAAAAAACAACAAAACCTATCTAATCAGTAAAACCCAAAATCAAAGTTTCATTTTTTCCACCTCAAGCACACAGTCCAGAAGCGGTTTCCAAGTAGAAACAAAAGTAATTGTTCTTTTCTTTAATCAAAGTAGTCTGTTTAGCGGTAGCATTCTCTCCTTCACTTTCCCTGCCAACATCCTTTTTTATTATATCTTTCACCTAATCCCTTCATCCTAGCCCCCAAACTGTAATCAGCTTTGAGCATCTATAACTGCATTTGTAAAGCGTCAGCTTCCATTTTCCTGTCAAGCCTGTGAACAGTGGGGGCAGGGAGCTGTCATTTTTTCTAATGACAGAGAGAGGTTTTTCCGTGGACTGGAGGATGCGTGGTATTGTGTGCTGCCTGCATCCCACGGATGGGGCTTTGCTTGTTTGTGCGGACCAGTTGCTGGCATGCCGTGGCCTGGTACTGGTCCACGGACTGGGGGTTGGGGACCCCTGACCTAGAGCATCAAGTGATTAAGGACACAATGAATTGGGCATCTATATCAGGGCCGAGACATTCTTGACAGAGCCTATAGAAAGATTATTTCTCATTTTTTTTTAAAAAACTAACTCTGTAGGCAGAGTGACTGGGTGTGTACATAGTGACAGCTTGTTATTTTTATTTTAAAGTTGTGTGTCTTTTCTGAAAGAAAATGGTGTTCATTCCCAAGCAGCATTAGCTATTTAATTGGTTTCTCATAAGTATTAGATGTACAGTCTAAAATTAATGCTGAATAAGTAAGTTTTTCTCTTGCTTAGGAACATTTAAGTGTTTTGGATTGTTCAAACAATTTTCTCTCGCCAAAATCTTGTTCTTAGGCACTGTCTCCTAAGAGCCTGTGATATAGTTCTCTTCCTAATTGCTGCAGACTGATCCAGACAGAGAAGGGGTCATTACTAATTTCTTATCTATATTTGTCAGGAATCAGCCTGAGCCAAACTGATCAAAAGATAGGCCTGGACACAATTGTCAATGCCAGGCTCAGTCCTGAATTATCAGCTGCTATTCTATGCATATGAAAGACAAGATTAAAGTAGATATAATTTTTTGATCCACAACTAGTGTGGAGTGAAAATAAAAATCCATCATTGGATAATGCTTATTAGAGCTAACCTTGTTGCATGGAAGAGTATGTTTTCAAGTTTTCCAAGCAAACAAGCTGGAATATTCACAAACAAGGCCAGGTACAGACGTATTTGACCATTTTGAGGTAATCTCAAAGAGGGAGATTGCATAGTGACTAGTAGGTAGTAGTTAAAACTCAGATTAAGTCTGTCTGTAACAAAAAGCAATGACTTGACAATCTTCCAAGTTATTGTTTCTTATGAGAACTGTACTGGGAATGTTATTTCTACAATAATGAAAAATGCAATCCTGTGAATACAGATTCAGGATTACAATCCATTGAATTTAATGCAGGGGTGTCAAACTCGCAACGTCACGTGACGTGTCATGACGTATCATGACTTTTTTGCCATTGCCGGCAATGGGGTGGGCGCGGTTTCGCTATGATGCATCCAGCCTGCGGGCCGGCAGTTTGACACCCTTGATTTAGTGCACGGGTTGGCAACCCGCAGCTCCAGAGCCGCATGCGGCTCTTTGAGCCTTCTGCTTCGGCTCCCAGCCTCCTCTGCCATTTGCAGAGAGAGAGACAGAGAGAGGCACTTGTGCTTCCCTTCTCTCTCTCTCTCTCTCTCTCTGTGTAAAAAAAGAGAGTGGCCTCACCCTATTCTCCAACGAGCTGACAAGCTTATTGGGCGGGGCTCCTCCCTTTGCTGCGTCTCTGCAGGAAGCAGGAAGCAGGAAAGGGAGGAGAGAGCCACCAAAATAAGAATGCATGTCAGCTTGTTGGAGAATAGCTTGAAGCCAGCTTGCCAGGTGAGCAAAAGATCGGAGAGAGGGAGAGGGGGGGGGAGAGAGAGAGAGAGAGAGGAAAGAGAGAGAGAAAGAGAGGGAGAGAGAGGGAGAGAGAGGGAGAAAAAGAGAGGGAGAGAGAGAGGGGGGAGAGAGAGAGAGGGAGAGGAAAGAGGGAGAGAGAAAAAGAGGAAGAGAAAGAGAGAGAGGGAGGGAGGGAGAGAGAAAAAGAGAGAGGGAGAGGAGAGAGAGAGAGAGAGAGAGAGAGAGAGGAAAGAGAAAAAAAAAAAGAGAGAGAGAGAGAGAGAGAGAGAGAGAGAGAGAGAGAGAGAGAGAGAGAGAGAGAGAGAGATAACTCATGCACAGCAGCCTCTATTTCTTTTTAATTAAACTCTTCAATCAAGCTCTCTCCCCCCTCGTGCATGCGCATGCAAATTTTGCGGTTCCCAGTGTTTTCTTTTCTCGGGAAACGGGTCCAAGTGGCTCTTTGGGTGTTTAAGGTTGCAGACCCCTGATTTAGTGGATTTAAAGTTAGATTCTCAAAGATGCTTTTTTCTTCAAAAGGCAACTGGACTGTTTTTTCCTTTGAGGAAGAAAACATTTCGTTTCTCATCCAAGAAGCTTCATCAGTTCTGATAGTGGGGGGATGGAAGGATAGGCACTAACAGTTGAAACTGGATGGGGGGGGAATGGAAGGATGGTATTTCTTTGCAGTTATCTGATCATTAGTACTCCCTGAAAGCTGTTGAGGTCACCTGGGGGTTTATCTGTGCCCTCATGGTCACCTGAATCAGGGTGCAATTGGTTGTGGAATCTTCTTGGAACTGCTGCAAGGGCTATGATGTAAACTGGAGATAGGTGGTGTCTTATTCCTCCCCCTCTGTTGAGGGAGGGGTGTTCAATTCTAACATAGATGGCTTCTTTTACCCCTCTTTCAAACCAAATGGTCCTCTCTATCCAAAATGTGGCCTTTGCTATCTTCAGAAGAGTGACTTTTGTCTTTCAAATGCAGATGGACTGCTGAATGTTGTCCTGATGGGTTTGATCTCCTATGGTAGGGATCTTCAAACTTGGCCCTTTTATGACTTGTGGTCTTCAACTCCCAGAATTCCTCAGCTAGGCACGCTGGCTGAGGAATTCTGGGAGTTGAAGTCCACAAGTTATAAAAGGGCCAAGTTTGAAGACCCCTGTCCTATGGCATGTATTTATGACAGTTGCACTGTCCTGGGGTCATGTGATCACCATTTGCAACATTTCAAGCCGGCTTCCGACAAGCAAAGTCAATGTGGGGAGCCAGATTCCCTTAACAACCACATCATTCACTTAACAACTGCAGTGACTCACTTAACAACTGTGGCAAAAAAGGTCCTGAAATCAGGCGCAAGTCACTTAACAACTGCCTTGCTTAGCAATGGAAATTTTGGGCTTAATTGTGGTCGTAAGTCAAGGACTATCTGTATTCAAGACTTATTCTGCATGTGATTCTTGTCTCAAAATGGCAACGAACAATGTTACCAATTTTCAAGCAGTAGAGAGGTTTTGGGACCACAAAAAAGTGAAGGAATTCCATATACACCTGGGACCTCAAGTTGCTCATCCCTGATTTATTACATGCATATGCTCTCCTCCAGAGGCATCATGGCACCATATGTCCAGGGGGCTGGACTAGAAGACCTCCAAGGTCCCTTCCAGATTCTATTCTATTCTATTCTATTCTATTCTATTCTATTAATTGTTCTATATATTATTCTTTCTCCATCATGAATTTCCACAACCATGCTTTGAGGGAGGTTAGATCAAGAGAGAATAACCAGACCAAGCTGTCCTAATTAGCTTCATGACTGGAGGGGAACTGAACTGGAGGTCCCCTAATCCTAGTTCATGATGATGAACCCATAACATGTGTCAAATGTGACATGCCATGATTTTTTGGGTGACATCACAGCATTCACCAATACCCAACAACTATTCTTGAAAGTACACCCCATTCTCACACAATTTTTGGAGGTTGTAGAGGCCATGCGAGAATAGGGTATGCTCTCACGCAGCCTCCAGACCCTCAGGAAGTTGCATGAGAAAGCTTTCATGCTTTGGGGAACAGTGCAAGGCAACCTTGGGTGGCAGTGGTGATGCTAGGGCTGAAGTCGAGTGCCATTGTTCAGGGTGGCCTAGATGGTAGGGAGATAGAGAATTGTTTCTCTTTTGTAGGGGGTGAGGGTGACATGCCAGCAGAGTCAAGTTAGGCATTTTCCAAATTTTTAACACACTGAGCCCAAAAGGTTCGCCATCACTGTCCTAGATTAACCATTCAGCACTGGCTCTTCACCTTGGCATACAAAGACTTTGTAGTTGAATATCTGCAGAGGGCTTTTCTTTAACAACTATACATGCATGTCCATATAGTTAGGCTTTTCTGACTGAGAGGCTGCTGACAAAGCCTGAAGATGAATTTGGGCCTGTCATGATAGCTCTTATTTAACCTACTTCATATAATTGGTGTTAATAGAACATGGGGCGAAATCAACTGAATTCTTCGAATAAATTACATAAATACTGATAAAACTGTTAATTTCCTTTTTTTTAAAAGTGGTCAAATAGAGAAATAAGATGGAAGCTGCACTTAGCCTCTGAGTGACACGTCAGGAGCCATTCTCCAAACAGTGAAAGGAGACAGGATGAAAGAAAAAATGATGCCAAGACTAAATTAATTGTTCATATGATTTATCCCTGTGTAATTCACCCTTTCTGCTGCAGCAATACTTTTATAGCAACTTTGGGAGTCCTTGATTGTGCAGTCCATAAGTATGAGACCTATATGCTCGGGCTCCTATTCAGAGTCCAGTGGCAAACAATTGTCTTCACAGAGCTTCTCAACTTCTCCAAACTGAAAAGGGGAGGGGGTAAAGCTGCTTATATCAGGTCATCTCTACCTAGAGGACAAAGAAGATGGTAGGTTAGAAGCTTCCCATGCTGTAGGGAAGCTAAACTTCACAAACACTTGACATGTACAAGGTCTTAAACTGATTCAGACTGGAAATTCTCTCTTTGCCCAAAAGCACCCAGAGGGACATTTAGTGGCCACTTTCAGTTTCGTCTACCTCAAGAATTGTTGCAATCTGCATGTGTTTGGAAAGAGTCAGTTTTGAAGGGAGAAGAGTCAAGACTGTTTGCCATAAGAGGACTGAAAGAAAGTTGGAATATAACAAAATAGGACATGGGGAGTTTATCAGGGGTATTTGAATTGAATGTTATGCAAGCTCACAAAATGCATTTGGAAAATCAGTTTGATTTAAATGTTCCAATAGTATTGGGGAAAACTGCTGAATTAAACTGATTCTATTTGAATTGAGTCAAATGTTTAAAATACAAGTAACCCTGCATGGAAAATGCCTGAATCATTGGATTCAAATGCATCACTCCATTGGTATGATTTCTGACATGGATTAAAATGTTCACATATTCACATTACTGATGCTTCTAGAGTGCTAAAGAATAATGGGATCTGAAAAGAACACCCCATAATCTTTTGAATTGCTGAGAACTAGTGTCGGGGCCAAATCCTGTTACAGATGTGCCACATTTATCTCCATTGAGTGAGAATCTTGTTTGCTCTTCTACTCAGCTGCTAAGATTTTCCCAGAGCAGGCAAACATCATGGTACTTGTTTCCATGGAAAAGATCATCCCATGCATGAGCAAAAGCACAGTTGTCATACTTAAATCCATACTTAATCCATACTAATGCAAAATAAAATAAAGACAGCAACCAAAGCAAGACTCTGTGTATGTCTCTCTATGTGAAAAGGTTGGTTTTAATAAGATGCTGTTTACCTGGGAGAGAGTGAAATAAGACAAGTCTTCCTTTCTCACTGCTTACCTCTGCCCATCTATAGAATATATTTCAATTTGTTCAGAATAGAAAATATGAATTTATCCTGCTACTTACCAATAACCAGTGCAAAAGTACTTTATTGTATTTGCCTGGGGCATCAATTGTGCTTGAAAATAATTTAATTTAAAACTATTACCAAAGTACAAGAAGAGGGCTTCAGAGAACGCACATCCAGGGATTTGTTCTTTCCTCCCATAAATGTGGACCCCATTCGATTAGGCTTTCTGGGGGAATTCTTTAAAAAAATGCAAGAAAGGAGACGAAATATGTCTATTTTCCGCGAAGGGGAAATGCCTATCCGTCATACTCAAAATACAATTTAAGAAAGAAATGCTTAGATAAAGAGCTCATTGCATAATTATGTGATCTTGCTGAGCTACAATCTGATGGAGAATTTAGGATGTCAGAAGCTCCCAGCTTGGTCAACCACAGCCTGCATTCCTAACTGCCCACGCTGCCCCCGCAGTAAGAGAACAATTTCTGCCATCTATAATGGCTGCCTGGTCTGCAGTGTAGCCCCCCCCCTCCGCCCTCCCGCGCGCAGACTGACATCCCTGCGCCATGTTGAGTTTCCATTTCTCTTTCCCTCCACCTTCCGGCGTCGGTCCTTCGTCCTTCTCCCCCTATCTCGGGTCTCTGCGCATTACTTTGGCCCTCCGTTGCGACTTGAATGCGTCCCCAAATTCTGCCATGTTAGGGAAAACACCCGTGATTTAACAAAGACGTAATATGGTTTATTTGTGTGTACACGCCCGCCTGTGTGTGAGAGTATAACAATGTTTGTCACGGCGCTTCTGTTTCGTTTCTTGTCTTCCCTAGGGCTTCCGTCGCATAATCCAGCAAACTTTCCTAAACGTAAAACATTTTTTGATCACTCTTTTGGCTCTGGTCTCGGAAATTAGGTGAGTCCTGCTGGCGAAGAGGCATATTCAAGCCAGCCCTCCCCAAGAAAGAATATAGTCTTTTGTTTCGATTTGTTTTATCTTGAATTGATCATGAGAGATCTTGATTCTTCACGGAAAGTGTTGAAAATCTTGGTTTTATGCAAATAATATTTCTTCTTTTCTCCCCTCCCTCTTTTGGTTCATTTACAACATCTTTGTCTTCCAGAATGTTTGCACATTTGAAAAGTTGACTTCAGAATTCAACAGTCGACACCATTCTCCCTACTAGGATTTCCATTCTTCCGTTTTTATTTATAATTTAATTTATACCCCGCCCTTCTCCTCATGGGACTCATGGGACTCCTTCCGTTTGTTTTATGAATTGGAAATCCATAGACACAAAGCAAAGTTAGCAAAAATAGAATACAAAGATTCCAAACAACCCGGTGATATTGCTGCTGTGTTGATTATAATGGTGGTTGATAATACACTTCCGTTTTAAGAAGAGTTTTACAAATATTGCCATTTTTCTTTCTACCCTTCCTTTCTGATTTATGCTAGGTGTATTATAGAGGCATCAAACTGGTCTGGCTCCAGATATTTAAATTCTTCCCAAATTAGAGGGGTGTGTGTGTGATCTCCAACTATTCAGCCTGCTTTTAAAATATTTTCTTTTACTTGTTACAAATATTCTAAAACATCTCTGATGTATTGTAATCTTACAGAATTAACTGATACGAATACAGTCTTTTTTTTACAAAAATTGCAGAAAATAAAATTAATTTTAAATTACAGGACAGTATAATTCTTTAAACCCTGCTAGGAATAAAATCTCAATGAACTGACAGGATAGAAAGCTAAATTAGATTCTTTATTTCAATGCCTATAAAACAAGAATATGCATTTTAGAGACTATAAAGCCATTTATTTAATCTATGAAAATAATGTACAAGAAATAATTTGCATTTTATTATTAAAGCATTTAAAACATTTAAATTAAAGCATTTAAATAAATAGTCTACTTTTAAATGGAAGGGGCAAAATCTTTCTTATTTTTAAATTAAGACAGCTAAATGTTGTTTTGGTTCCTGAGAATTTCATTAGGACATTTTCTTCTTGTCCTGCATTTGTTAGTGTCTGCTTGGTAGAAATGGGGGCATAGGAGGAGAAAGAAACTGTTTTTTTTTAAATGTTTCAAAGTCTAAACGAGATATTTTCTTGAGCTGAAAAATAAAAACCTCCTTATATAATATTCTGTATTTTTAACACCTAGGGCACCAGCTTTACCCCAAACCACGCATTTGCAGTAAAATCCAAATTTTATTGACCTATACCTTCCCCTTTGGAAAAAAATCTGACCGAAATTATTGAACGCGATAATTTCACTGAAGAGATACACCTTTCTCTCCAAGGATACCTTTTTCCCCATGGAGTACTGTGAGAAAATAGGAGGGTGGTGGTTAAAAAGCAGTGGTTTGAAATGACTGGGCTTAACTGGGGGTGGTTTGTGCATACACTTCTCTGTATTATTTATAGGGGCATATTACCCAAGGCAGATAATAAACGGGGAAAGGGCGCGAGAGGTTACTGGAAATTGAAATGGAGCAGAACTAACGCACACATCGTACTGATAAAAAAGTTCAGGTCTTCTAGGGAGAAACTTACAGGGCTATCTGCGCAGCCCTGGAGGCTGGACGAAAGCTCTCTTGAGGCCTGTGAGCAGGAATTCGCCGAAAAGGTGCTCGGGTCCAGCGGCAACAAAGGGGACCTATCATTTTCCGGGAACGCGTCACCCGGAGAGGAGGCAGAGGAGAAGGAGGACGAGGCGGAGGAGGTGGTGCGAGCATCGGCGCTCCCTCTGGGCTCCATGGTCGGAGCCATGCCCTAGCTGGGCGTCGGGTAAGGCTCTGGAGCCCTCCGAGCCTCTCTGCTGTGGTTGCTGGCTGGGTAGGGACAAGGCATCTTCCGCGCCCCTCCGCAGGAGGAGAGGCTGTCCTCGGCTTCCCCCACTTCTTGGCTGTTGTCTTGGTCCCCTTCGGTGGGGTCTGTGCTGTGTTTGCCTCTTGTACTTCATCCGACGATTCTGGAACCAGACTTTCACTTGCCTTTCCGTCAAGTCCAGCAAAGCCGCGATCTCCCCCGGCGGGGTCTGCAGAGGTATTTGTTAAAATAGAACTCCTTCTCCAACTCCAGGAGCTGCGTGTTGGTATAAGCCGTCCTCAGCCGTCGAGAAACTTTCTCGCTGTGTTTTAAAAAGCCTTGCGCGTCTGGAGGGGGAAGACAGCAGAATTATAAAAAGTAACACCAACCGGCTAAACGAAGGGTCCCATCATCGTTTTGTCTTGGGGGTGGGTACGGGACTGCGGGACTGCGGGACGGGAATGGGGAGGTGAGAGAGCCATTTTAAATGGCTTGAGCATCTTGCAAGGTTTTGTGGGGCACAGAGTCTTCCCCGACCACCCGGATGCCTCTGCACCCAGGGACACACAGCGCAAAACGGCTCGGCCTTTCCACTTTGTCCAAGAACCAGAGAACAGTATAGAAACAGGACAAGCTTAATGCCAAATGCGTATAGGGACTGGGGGGGAGTGCATTTTGGAAGAGCTCCCTGGCATTCAGCTATAGAGGAATCCACATTCAAGAGTGAGTGTTGGTTTGTTGTTGCTTACCCTTGCCTTTGTGTTGTGTCTTTCTATGTATGTCCTCTGTAAGAGGAGGATATTCCATAACTAAGTGACCTAAAACCAACTCTGAGCAAGCTAAACAACATAAACCATGAATAACAAAAACAGAGAGAAAAAGGCAAGCTTGCCTTGAAAGTTGTATCTCCCAATCACCAACCTAAGAAATGAAAAGCCCCCAAAGCTAGCCTGTACTGTCCACTAGCCTGAACTAGAGAGGGGAAAGGGGAAAAAAAGACTGGGTTTCCCCTCTGCCTTCTTTCTGTTCCTCACTCCACTA
The DNA here is from genome assembly GCF_001527695.2 of Protobothrops mucrosquamatus. Classification (NCBI taxonomy): domain Eukaryota; kingdom Metazoa; phylum Chordata; class Lepidosauria; order Squamata; family Viperidae; genus Protobothrops; species Protobothrops mucrosquamatus. The sequence continues at coordinate 215,691 of NW_015388200.1, read as the reverse complement.
CACTGGAAATAGAAGCAGAGTACTGTATAGTTAATACCACTCCCCATGCTTCCCAAAGCACCAGCAACAGTCCAAACACAGTCACAGAGGAAGATGCCATATAACAGAGCTGAAAATGTTGTAGAATAGGGGAGATAGAAGTGGAATTATTCACTTCTGAACATTGGCTGGGGCTGGAGCAGTGAGGAAGGAAGGAAGGAAGGAAGGAAGGAAGGAAGGAAGGAAGGAAGGAAGGAAGGAAGGAAGGAAGGAAGGGGATTCATCCATTCTAATCTTTCAGTAATTCAGATTAGAAATGGAACATGGGTATTCCTTTTTGCCTCCTTTTCCAAGACTTTCCAAGAGTTTTGAATAGCAGAAAATTTGTCTCTTCCCTCCACCCTGCCAGCCACCCAAATGTTCACCCTCCCCCCACCCCCTTTACTGTATACAGACCTGCAAGACAAGTGGGGGGTGGGACAGATCCAGGCACAGAACAGATAGGAGACAAAGAGGCAGGGCCCTGGTGGGCTTTAATAAAAGATTTCTTCTTCATCCAGGGGAATTCTCTACCCAGGGCAGAAGCCTGGAGCATGGCTTTCTGGGCCTGCTTTAGCCTTGCTCTCTTTTGGCTAGGCGTAGGCTAGCTGCTAGAACATGGATTCAAGCCAAGGAGGGTTTGTTCCAAAGGAAGAAGAATTAATGTTGGTGGTTTCTTGATTGATGAAGTTTGAAATGTCTCCAGGACAGTGGGAAGGGATGTCAGACACTCTGCTAGCAATGGCTGGATTTTTATGAAGCCTATTTCCCTCTCAAATTCAAAATTCATGGCTTTTTCCAGAGGCCCAGTGCAAAAGGGAGGGAGCAGGGCATGCGGATGGGTAGGGAAGGAGTGCTGGATCTTTCAGGTACTTCAAATATTCTATATCCTTTTTAGTATAAGTATTATTTGCAATCTCCTCTCCCTCTTCTACCCACCTTTTTATTTTTTAATATCTTATATTGCTGATAAAACAGGCATATGGGGACCTTGCTCCATTAAATTGCAGCCAATTTCTCATCATGTGACCTGGCTGGCCCACTAGCAGGGCCAACCTAGTTGAAAACAGAGGATTGGGGTCCCTCCCACCTCACCATCATGGCTAATAATAATAGCAACCATGACAATAATAACAGTAATACTCCCACTTGTCAGATTTTTGGAGATTTCTAATGCTGATTACAAAAGCTAAATCCAGAGGAAGGTGCTCCTGAAGGTTTGACTGAAGAGACAATAGTGGGGGCTAAGCAGGTGGTGATGGTTACAGTTTACCTTTTAAGTTCATCTGGCAAGTGGATTGCTTGACAGGCCCAATCCAAAAGAATGAATGAAGGGGGGGCAGGGGGGAATGAGGACAGACATCAGGTATACAGAAGAAACACCCCAGGGAGAATAAAGACACTTCTCATGTTCAACCAGCCACACTGAAATGGAATGAAACAAACTCATGAGAAACAGCTGTTTTGAAACTTATCTGGATTAAAAATATTCCAAACTGGTCAATTCAAATCAGTATGAAAGGACTTTCAAAAGTTAACACATTCTAGAGCAACCGCTTAGAGACCTTGGAATGTTTAAGATGATGGGGAAAGAAGACTTAACTTACTAAATAAAGATCTGTAAAAAGTTTCTTTAAGAATAAAGGGAAAAATTCTAACACTTTCCCCCTCCCCATAATTTATCTCTTCTCCCCTCTCAAATGTATATTTTCTGGGATCATAGACTTAATTTTTAAAGCCCTTTTTCAAATATAAAAACTGGTTCTTAAGGATGTATCTTAGAATGTTTCCAGGTATCCATCCCGCCCCCCTTTTAAAGTTGCCCACAAACTGAGTGAATAAAGAACAGAGTCTGAAGGGGAGAGGGAGGTGATCAATCTTTTCTCACCAAAGACTTCTGACAGCCCAGGCTTTGCTCACTTCTTAAAGAATTTGGATGTTTATCAGAATATCTGAAAGAAGATTTTTTCCACAGATTTGGACTTGATTGGTAAAGGTACAAAATAAAATATTTTGAAGGCTAGCAGGTGGGAAATTGAGATGGGGATAAGAGAGATAAAAAAACAAAAGAGCATCTGAAAATCTAGAATGCTGTTTACCATTTGTTTGTTCAAGTTGCATTTCTCTCTAGCCTCTACTATACTAGAAAATAGAGCTGGAAATCTTCATTAGAGGAAACAGGCAAACCTTAAAATCTTTGTCAGTTCAAACATCCATGTGGGTGGCATGAAAACCTTAAATCTGAGAGAAATAGATGGCTTGTGAGGAAAAAAGAATTCCAAAAGCCTATGTGGGCAGACCTAATTTGCCTTCTGAAGACTACAGTGCTGTAAATAATTAAAATTGTTGGCAAAAGCAAAAATAATCCAGTATTTGACAGGTGTTTGCTCTGCTATGGCTTGTAGAACAGTTAAGTCTTAAGTATCTCAAAATCTGTGGTGAACATGTTATTTGGAAGCATTATTCCTAGCAATAAAGTTAATATTTCTTGCCCCAAACTCTGGCATATGTGTTATTTTGGGAAATGTTGCTCATGATTCAGTCCTGTCTGATATTTTTTAAAGACCATTGCATTCAAGACCAAACCATTCTGCTGAAATGGATGCAACCTCGACAGAGCAATGGATCTGAGAAGCAATGTTATTATCTCTTCTTTCTGTTCCCCAAGTGACAATTGTCTTTGCAAAACTACTTTATTTAAAATGTGTACAAAGTCAAGCCTATCCTACCATGATCAATTTTAGATCATGTGCAGTTCTGCGGTTATAGCCAATTTATTGTTTTTTTCACAGCTTCTAAAAATACTGCAAAAATAAAGTATGGTACAATTATCGTAAACCACAGTTGCCCATAACTGTGGTGACAGCATAGTATAGTTTGCATCTAGATAATTTTTAAGTAAGTAACCTCCAACTTTAGATTCTGTTACAGCCCCCCAAATTGGAAAGGTACTATAGTGTAAATAAAGGCAATGAAAGAAAATGAACGTTTCCATTTATATTAGATTGCAAAAGCATTAAGGTATGGTGCAAAAAAAGGAAAGAAATTTAAATTAGGGTATTTGTAAGACAGTTACTTTTCAGCTCTTGAGTTTGGTCTGCAGAGAAGTTGTGAGTTGAATTTCACTTTAAATTCCATTTTCATGCTATGAATGAACACCCGCTTTCCACATAAAGTTCATTTGACTGTTCATATTTGATCTAGCTGTAGTTACACTGCCAGTATTAGTGCCATTAATTGCTGCTTTCAACAAAAACCACTGACTTTGTTGGTCCATCTGTGATTCATCTACAGTGACACTGAATAATGTTTTGTAATATTACAGGTGCAAGACTATATGAATTCATGTTTTAGACATAGGTACAGAGATGGTTTGATCTAATATAATTAACATAAATTCTACCCCATTCCTGAGATTATCATGAGAGGTCCTGCTCCAGGTACCCTCACATGCTGAAGTCTCAGTGGAAGTCCATGCCAGCTATGGGATACTGTTGTTGTTGTTAGTTGTGAAGTCGTGTCCGACCCATCGCGACCCCATGGACAATGTTCCTCCAGGCCTTCCTGTCCTCTACCGTCTTCTGGAGTCCATTTAAGCTCACGCCTACTGCTTCAGTGACTCCATCCAGCCACCTCATTCTCTGTCATCCCCTTTTTCTATTGCCCTCAATCTTTCCCAGCATTAGGCTCTTCTCCAGTGAGTCCTTCCTTCTCATTAGGTGACCAAAGTACTTGAGTTTCAACTTCAGGATCTGGCCTTCTAAAGAGCAGTCAGGGCTGATCTCCTCTAGGACTGACCGGTCTGATCGCCTTGCAGTCCAGGGGACTTGCAGGAGTCTTCTCCAGCACCATAGTTCAAAGGCCTCAATTCTTTGGCGCTCAGCCTTTCTTATGGTCCAACTTTCACAGCCATACATTGCAACTGGGAAAACCATGGCCTTGACTATACATACTTTTGTTGGCAGGGTGATGTCTCTGCTTTTTAGTATGCTGTCTAGATTTGCCATAACTTTCCTCCCCAGGAGCAAGCGTCTTTTAATTTTTTGGCTGCAGTCCCCATCTGTGGTGATCTTGGAGCCCAGGAAGATAAAATCTGTCACTACCTCCATTTCTTCCCCATCTATTTGCCAGGAATTGAGAGGGCCGGGTGCCATGATCTTGGTTTTCTTAATGTTGAGTTTCAAGCCAACTTTTGCACTCTCCTTCTTCACCCACATCAAGAGGCTCTTTAGTTCCTCTTCACTTTCTGCCATTAGAGTGGTATCATCTGCATATCTTAGGTTGTTGATATTTCTCCTGGCAATCTTAATTCCAACTTTTGATTCATCTAGCCCTGCCTTTCTCATGATGTGCTCTGCATATACAGTAAGTTAAATAGGCAGGGCGACAGAATACAGCCTTGCCGGACTCCTTTCCCAATTTTGAACCAATCAGTGGTTCTGTATCCAGTTCTCACTGTTGCTTCTTGACCCGCATATAGGTTTCTCAAGAGAGAAATAAGATGGTCTGGTACTCCCATCTCTTTAAGAACTTGCCACAATTTGTTGTGATCCACACAATCAAAGGCTTTAGCATAGTCAATGAAGCAGAAGTAGATGTTTTTCTGGAACTCCCTAGCTTTCTCCATGATCCAGCATATGTTGACAATTTGATCTCTAGTTCCTCTGCCTCTTCAAAATCCTGCCTGTACTTCTGGAAGTTCTCGATCCACATACTGCTGGAGTCTAGCTGGTAGGATTTTAAGCATAACTTTACTTGCATGTGAAATGAGTGCAATGGTGTGATATGGGATACTGTATTCTCCCCAATAAGATCCATCTGATTCTACTCTATTTTTCAGTGCAATTTTTTTTTGTATCCTAGGTCTTTTAATTTCTATTCTGTTGCTTTCAATAGTTTTAGTTTGGTTATTTTGAATCTCTGCTGCTTTTATAAACTGTTGCAATGGACTGGTATCATGTACTGTATGTGTATGGATTATAGTTTTCTTTAAACTGTATGTTGCTCTGAGACTTGTAACTTTAGGATGACTAGAAAGTTTTAGAAATATCTAAATAAATATTTTGCCCTGGGAAAAGTCAGTTTTGTGACTGAACTGAAGAAGCTTCTTGGATGAGAAGCGAAACAATTTCAAAGAAAAAAAAAACAAGAAAAGTTCAGTTGCCTTTGGGAAAAAAAAGTACCTTTGGCACAACCATGACCTGGATGATTGAGAATCTCCATAGACAAATGACAAAAAAGTTTATTTTGTAAATTGGTGTGTATTTTTAAAAATATAAATATTAAAAATTGGAGCTGATGGATGGAACAGTTCAAGTGATTAGGAGAATAAAATTAGTGAATGCAAAAAAGAAAAGTAAATTTGTAAGGCAATTTCTCTGAAATCATTTTTGTTTTTGATTTGCCATTATTTTTGAATATGCTTAGAAGAAAAAGAGTACTCAGACCTTAACCTTAAATTCTGGCTTTCAGTATCTGTACTTGCAGGATTCTGATGTTGTCTTATTCAACCAAACACAGAGAAAACAGGTTGGAAAGAATGCAGGGGAGGGAATATTTCAACTGGTGAAGGTATGGCTGAAAGGTGAGCTTTCCTGGGCATTGTCAAAATCTAGAATCTCCTGGCGAATTAACTTTCACTTGACCTGAACATTTTGAAACAGGCTGCAGTTTTATCATCACTACACTTAGTAATAATACCCTTTTAACTGAATGGGAATTACAGGTAGTCCTCAACTTATGACCACAATTGAGCCTAAGATTTCTGTTGTTAAGTGAGACATTTGTTAAGTGAGTTTTGCCCCATTTTATGACCTTTCTTGCCACAGTTGTTAAGTGAATCACTGCAGTTGATAAGTTAGTCACAAGGTTGTAAAGTGAATCTTAACTTCCCCATTGACTTTGCTTGTCAGAAGGTCGCAAAAGGTGATCACATGACCTTGGGACACAAACAGTCATAAATATGAACCAGTTGTCAAACATCTGAATTTTGATCACATGACCATGGGGAATGCTGCAAAGGTCGTAAGTGTGAAAAATGGTCATAAGTCACTTTTTTCAGTGTCATTGTAACTTTGAACGGTCACTAAATGATGTCTTATAAGTCGAGGACTACCTGCACTTCTGAATATGGGATTGTACAGCTGCTAAAAGAGCAATATGCAAGTATTAAAAATAGTAAAGAGGTTTCCTTGACACATTTAGTCCAATGTATCTGAGAACATGAGGCACTCTCACATAAAAGAATAATACTCATTTTAAAAATACTTCAGACTTATATCTGATTCTGAATTCTTGATTTTGAAAACCAAGTTACTGAACATAATGGCATTTTCTATCATTGTACATGGTGGTAGCAGTATTCAGATAAAGTATGCGCTATTAGTCCCTAAGATTTATTTCTTGTAGTAGCATGCTGGGAACTAGACATTTTTTACTAGGTTAATTTATTTGAGGAAACTCTTTCACAAAGGTCTGAATAACACAGGCGCCTATATTTTAGTTCAATTAAATCATCCATAAAATCACAGTCAGGGAAATTATATTGGAGGAGGGGAGATACTGCATTATTGACTATTGTTGCTTGATCAGATCCCAGTAAAGGCTTCCACACTCTTATGCTTTTAAATTACAGCACCACAGAATATTAAATTACTTCTTGGATGGATGAGCACAACCCAGCTACAACCATGAATGCAAGAAATGGTGCTTTGGGTGATTTTAAAAAATGTTACTTATGATTGCATGAAGGCTATAATTATCAGTGGAACTTAATAACCAACAAAAGAAAACCAAATATTTCAACATATGTTTCAACATATTTAGCATGAGTTGGCTCACATAGCATGTACATGGTTAATGTGATGGGACCTATTTTTTATATCGGCAAGTATTTACCTATGGCCAACATACTATAACAAGTACTTTATCTCTGTGTAAATGTGACCAATATGATTCAGTTCAGCCAACTCCAACCTGTGCACTGCAGTCCAACAAATCAGGTGAATATCAGACTGGAGAGAGCTGTGGCAAATGGATGCTTTTGGTTCCTCCCCATAAAACTTTCAAAAGCAAGTGGTGCTATTGCAGAAAGGAGTCACAACCCTTAGATAGTTCCACCCTATACACATTATTTCTGTAGCATAGGGGAAGAACACATGGTAGCAGGTCCATAAAGCAGTAGTAGTAATATCTGTATCAGGCCTATGACCATGGTTTCAGAAAAGCAGAGAACATACAATTCAGTTTACCGTTCATTCCTCACATTGTGAGCTTACACAATCTCAAGTTTGATTTTGGATCAATGCCTCTATCTAAAGCTGATATTAACCAGCTACATCAGAACAAAAGAAAAAATGCTGTTGCATCTGATTAGTCTACATATTTTATTCTATAATGGTCAACCAGATACTCCCATTCCTCACAAGCAGGACACAAAGGCAGAAGTCTTCTCCTTCTACTGTTTTCCAGCAGCTTATTTACAAAGATATGTTGCTTCCAGTACTGTATATAATTATGACAGATAGTGATGATCTTAATGGGATGGGAGCAAAGGGTATATGATTGTTAGAGGAAAAAAGTAGTATCAGTGCACTAAAACTGATACAAGGATATACAACCAGTCTTCAATCAACATATCCAAAGTGGTTACTGAATTCACCCATTTTCTAGCTTCATGCAGGACACTGAATTTTAGACTAAGCCAACAGATTTGGCTCTCAAATCTGTTAATAGATAAACACACATTCCCTAACCAAGGTTAGCAAGTTATCAACTGATATGGTTGTGTCTTGCCAACACAGCCAGTGAATCTGCAGTATTCCAATTAGACTTTGGGGCCAAGATAAACAGGCATTTTATTCTGCTGGGGCATATTCCTGTATGTGGGGGCCAGATTCCATAGCAGCAATGGATGGGGTTGAATCAAACAGTGGGTGGAGCCATCATTCTCAATGCTTCTGACTCACTTCTTTCATTTTCCTCCTTACACAGTAGGAAAGGATAGATCCCTTTTGTCCAGGGTCTCAGTCTGGTTGCTTGGAAAAGGTTTTTGAAATTAAACTTTGAAGTTAGAACATTCATACAAAGACTATGTAATTCATTATACCATCTTACAACCAGTGGGATGTGCCACAGAAAGACCACTTTAGTGCCCAACCATCCTTTCTAACAGAAACATTGACTTACAATCATGTTTTTACTTTAGGAAATATACTATAATTGTAGAGATCTATCAAGAGTTCACACAAATACAGTAACTCTGAACAAGGAGGGTCATAGATGCCACACAAATGAAATCCCCACATTGACTATGCTGAATAAAGAAATGCTTTCAGTCATACGTTCCCCAAACACAAACTTATTTCCACTTGCTAAATCCAATAAAGAAAAAGATTCAGAAAGAAATGTTCAGCTTCTTCTTCTCTCCCACATGAGATTCCATAAGTACAAGGCAAAAACATGACTTCAGTTACATAGTGTTTGCTATGAATTAAAAATATACTGTAGAACAGTCTCCCTAATAGTGAGAGCAGTAACCTGCCCATTAACATTAGATAGTTATAGAGTCCCTGGGCTTAGACATTTTGGAGGGGAGTCCTGAACTTAATCCTAGCCCACTCCTCTTATTGACTTTAGCATGTGATCAACCAGCCTTGCAGTGTTTGGGGATCCTCTTGCACATTGGGCAGGTTAGGTTGGTCTTCTGTCCCCAAATTCTACTTTGAAAGCCCCATTGCCACAACCTTTCCTAGAAAAGTGGAGTTAACAAAGCATCATCAAAATAAAATAGCTCTTTTCTTCAGTAACATTCAATTTTCAATAGGAATTATTTTACTGCCATATAAACATGACATTCTACTTTGACAGGACATTTACATTAGGTTCCATCCTCATAAGAGTTTTGCAAAGAGTAAATTCTCATCTAGGTTGGGAGCTTAAAAGGCTAATTAGGCAAGACAGATAAATGCCTTTCTCATTAATGGCTGAAAAATGAAGAAATGTTATTTCCAAAAATAAATAAATAAATAAACAGCTTCATTCTATTTTTTTTTTTTCAATAAAATTTTTTATTATTTTCATCATAAAAAGAAAACATACAAATACAACACAGATATAATATAAAACCCGCATCCCCCACCCCCACCCCCCCCGAGACTTCCCAAACCTAATCCCAGGATAATATTCAAATATAAGTAAACAATTAATAATATCTCTAACTCCACAAGGTATATAAATTCTGCATGAATAAAAGAAATATATACATAAAAAAAAACCAGTTAATTAAAAACCTAAATTATATTCCACTATTCTATGCTTCTTTTGTATATAAACAATCCATCTT
>NW_015388200.1:201624-202779 GCF_001527695.2 Protobothrops mucrosquamatus | reverse complement strand
TGTCTTAAGTTCTCCTTTGGGTCCTCAGCCAACCCACGGATCCGAATTGCAAACTCCATATCACGAAATTGAGCAATCAACACATCCCCTTTAACATTTTCCAAACTCTCCTCTACAAGTTCAAGTCTATGTTCACTTGCTTCCGCTCTTTCCTCATTCTCCTCCACCCTTTCTGCTACTGCATCTACGTAGTCAGCCAGCCCTTTAAAAGCAGTTGCCACACTCACACAAAAATCCTCCTGTTTCTGTGATAAATCTTGCTGTTGTTGAGATAAATCCAGTTGTTGTTGTGATAATTGATCAAATCTGTTTACAGCTTCATTCTATTTGATACCTCCTTTTTCTTCCAGTTTTCAAATCTGACCAATGGGACAAGAGCAAATTAAAAACAGAAAGTTTATTCAAGAATTGTTCAACAGATGACCCTTTCAACAAAGAAATAAATTTATCTACTGTAAAGAACAAAGAAAGATGCTTCAAAAAAGAGGAGGAAGTGGTGGAGGAGGAAGAGGAGAATGGGGTGGGGTGTGGATTAGCTAGTTCTTCTAACTGAGGACTATACAATTACAGCCTGATTTCATGCCTTCAGTAGAACTAAACACATTATTTTAAGTACAAAGATAACTACTGGCCTTTCCCCTAAATTACAATAAGTAAAAAAGAATGAGGAGAACTATATATATATATATATATATATATATATATATATATATAGTGAATGTTTACCAGAACATGGCACATCTCCATTGTATTCCAATGTGTGTCCTTTAAAAGTTGGTACTGTATATATAGCCATTAAAATGTAAACTCTAAGTGCAAGAAGGAATGTCAGGCCAAAGAAGAGGTGCCAGTAAAGAAGTCCCCTCTCCAAAGGATCTTTTACTTCATTTTCATTTGGAGGACATAAAAGTTTCTGATCAAATATACCCTCTGTTCATGTTCAAGAAAAGTTATGCGGACTTCCGGTGGCAGGCGATTTCGTCGGTCGCAGCTGTTTGCTGCCTCCCGCCTGTTTTGCGTAAAAGCCGGTTTGACAGCCAGCATCAGCTGTCAAACGGCTTGATACCTTTCCCCTGGGCATAAGGGGATAGGTGAGCTGCCCAGGGTAGGAGTTGAGTTCCCGAGTCGTCCTATATGGACGATGTAGGCGAGAAC
>NW_015388200.1:186392-200092 GCF_001527695.2 Protobothrops mucrosquamatus | reverse complement strand
TACGGAGGAGATGGATTGTTTAAGTTTAGAGTTTGGAGTTAGAGATATTAATATTTGTTTACTTGTATTTGAATATTAGCCTAGGTTTGGTTTGGGAAGTCCGGGGGGTGGGGGGATGGGATATAACATTGTGTAATATCTGTGATGTATTTCTTTTTTTTTTATGATGAAAACAATAAAATTTTATATTGAAAAAAAAGAAAAAAAGAAAAAAAAGAAAAGTTATGCAAACAAAAGCAAAGACATATTAGATGTGAGAGTCCCCCAGCCTTTAACCAACCTTAAAACAAAAATAATAAAGAAGGGTAAGCAATCATTTTGATAGGTAGGACACGCAGGAGGTCTCTATTTTTCTCCTTCCAGATGTTAGATTTTTTTTTATTCGTATAAGCAATCACAATTTTGCTGTTAAATTTAATTGGCAAAGGAACCACTCCACTGCCCAATTCTGAAAAAAAACAACTGATGGAATTAAAGAGGGAAGGGAATATAGCAGTGAATAATTTGTAAGAATGTATTTTTGCAGATAATGGAGAGTTGGGCTGGTGAAGGAAACTGGCGGGGGCGGGGGTGTTGCATATGGGTGAAGATACACTGAGAATGGAAAAAGACAGTTTTCCATTCAATACTTTAGATTTCCCTTTCTCCTTTGTAAAATAAACCTTTAAGAATTGTGATAGATTAGTACTTAGCTAAGGGAGAAGGAAGTAGATATAAGAAATATTGAGGTGCATTCAAGATCCACACCTAGCTTTTTGTGCATGTTGTATTATTTTTTTTTAAAGTAACAGAAATAGATTAGAAATCAATGGATTTCTAAGGTTCAGAAAAAGCAGGACATTTTTTACATTCAAAACATTTGTGTCAAAACCTCAGGACAAATACATGTGTGAAATGCAAATCTGAAATAGATTCTCAAAAGGAATTTTAAAAAGGGGTGAAATTCACATCTCCCTTTCCCCTTATCAAAATGGGTTTCACCGAATCCCTGTGTGCAAGTGTGTCTTTGTAAATGTATGTTCCTGTGTGGCTGATTGTCTCCAAACAGCTATATACCCCATTTATGATTGTAAACAAAAGTATTTGCATACTTCTAAGAAAAGAAAATACTTGAAATGAATGGAAGTAAATTCTACAGCTAGACAACTTTCAGCAGAGAATTCCTTTGCACAAACTGTATTGAAATAAATGGCAGCTAAAGTTTTTTGTTTGTTTTGGGGGGATTGTGTCCATCAATCAGTGGTTTCAGCAGGTCTTTTTAATGGGGCAATCTTACATACATCCAAACACTTCCTATCAAACTGGAGACTTAATGAATGTATCAATAATCAATCTGCAGTGGTACCTTGGTACTCAAATGCTTTGAAACTCATCAGATTTGGTACTCAACACATTTTGATGCAAAATTTTTGTCCCAGTACTCAGTACTCATCGTTTATTTGGTACTCAATGCACAAACTAGAAATTGTCAGTGTTGGCTGCCTTGTGACACATTACATTATTCCTTATGGGAAAAATTTGTTTGGTACTCATTGTTTTTGGTACTCATCACACCTCCTGGAACCAATTAATAATGAGTACTGAGGTACCACTGTATATTTAAGGAAATCTTCTGTTGCATATAAATAGGCTGCAGTTTTGTGGTCTGTGTAGGACACATAGACATGATTGGAAAATTTGCTCCTAATCTCATTAAGAATGCTTACTGCCTGCATGATTGGGAATGTGACCTGTGAATAGACAGAATGGTGACTCCTTTTGCCATTCAGATTATTTCCATGGAATTCCCCTTGACAAAGATTTACTTGGGAGTAATTAAGATTCTAGCAGTTATGAAAAAGGGGTGGTACAACAGTGGTAGACATCTGTTACCATCTAGCGAATCCAGACTGCATCTCCCACAAAACTTATCTATTTATTAGCTGACCAGGGCTGATGGGAGTCGAAGTCCAAAACTGTAAAAGGCATGGAGTTACCCTCCTATAGTATATATAGTGAGTTGGGACAGTTCTTCAGCTTGTCTTTAGATTGCAACAATGCTTCCATATTTACAATACACCTCCACCCTGCCTGTGGAGAGTTAGTATCTCATGAAAATGGTCTGCTCCATTCAAGAAGTTACCTTGAGCAGTTAAAACATGGCTCCCTCATGTATATTCACAAAACTGGCAAGAGTTGTGGGTCCAAGAAAGCACAAGTTTACTCTGCACCCTAGTCTATTCCCTCTGCCTAAATTGGACTAGAACACAAAAGATGGAGCGTGTTTAAGATGCTTTTCTCAAAGTTCTCACACTAAGGAAAATGGAAGTTGATTCCCACAATCATATTGACTTTTTTGCACTTTTGGGTTGCAGAAGACTGGCCATCCCTAGCCTGGGCTTACAACAGAGCCTTCTAGAGCTCAACTAGGGGCTCAGGAGCACTAGGGTTTGTTTGTTTTAATCCAAGGATTGTTATCTCAACCACACGAAGGGCCCTGGGTTGTCAGCTGCCTTCACCTTTCTTTGAGAGAGGAATATATAGGAATACTTCCTCTCCAAAGAGCATGACCTAGCGATAAGCCTCCTAAGCTCTCTTTCACCCTAGGGAAGCCACCCCAATCAATCTGGCAGGAATGGAAAGACACAGCATGAATGAACTGTGCCCCTTAAACAACAGATTTGGAGTTTCATAAAGGATTTCAACACAAATATTTGTTGACCATTCTCTTTTGCAAAGGAAGAGCCCACGGTTTCAAACAACCAGTCTGTCCACTGACCCACTAATCCCATGTCTGCCTCCCTTCTCTATTAACTCCCCACCAAGTCTGCCCTGCTTCTCATCACAGATGTGTCAGCTTGGGCGCCTCTTGGATTCTACCCTGAGTAGAAGCATGGAGAGAAGAAAGGTCTGTATAGGTCGGATTACCCTTGCAAGGCCCATGGTGCTGGTTGGAGCCCATCTGGAGGGCCCCATTGTACTCCATGCTTGCAGGGTGGTGATGTTGAAGGGGGTTCAGCCCGTAAAATGATGAGGCAGAGTTGGGCATAGAATCCATGTAGTTGCCACCCACATAGACTGGGCTGCCTTGCATATTGGTGGGGGCATAGTTGCCACCCCCATTACCCTGTAAGACATGAGAATCGTACTTGGGTGCCATGTAGGTGTACTTCTGTTGGCTGAGGTATCCTTTGATGGGGTTTTGGTAGGCAGAGGGCATGGCATAGGCATTCTGGTGAAATTTGTGGAAGGAGGGCGGAGATGGTGCTTCATAGTTTGAAGTCATGGGGTGCAGGGCGTTCAGGAGGCCTGCAGAGGCCTGCAGGGCTTGGGGCAGGCTCCCTGAGGGGGAAGGCCCCCTGGAGGATGTCCCAATGCCTTTTGACTTCTGATCCTTTTTGTATTTCATCCTCCGATTCTGGAACCAGATCTTGATCTGCCGCTCACTGAGGTTTAACAGGTTGGCCATCTCCACTCGGCGCGGCCTGCAAAGGTAGCGGTTGAAATGGAATTCCTTCTCCAGCTCAACCAGCTGGCCACTGGTGTAAGCTGTACGGGCCCTCTTAGAAGCTGAGGAGCCCAGAGGGCTTTTCTCACCACTGCAGCTTTCTGGAAAGGAGGTCCGGAAATGAAATCAAAGATAATTACTTACATGCAGAAAATTGAATGCACAGGCTTCTTAATAAATCTTCTGATGGGTGAGAAGGCTACACCCTCCCCCAGTTCCCACTACATAATTGTGTCATTTATTAAGAGTTCTATTCTCCAAAGTTGCCCCGTTTTATGAAAATTTGATCATGTCACGCAGAGAAGATATCCAGGGCTATTTATTTGAGAGACCCTTTCAGAGGAAATTAACAAGTTGGCAAGGCAAAATGAATCAAGTACCTAGGTATATAGACCTGCCCTGCCCATGGCCCATCAAGACTGCTAGTCTGAATGAGTCAACAAAAGTGGGTACCTGCCTGCTTTGAGAAGTGTAACTCATAAGTCAACTTCCAGGGTATACACACACACACACACACACACCCTCTGCACTTTTGAAAGGCACATGCCCATTGCAAGCCCCCATTTATTCCAAGGGAGGGCTGCATAGGAGAACTTCTTGTGGGATTGAGTCCAGGTATTTTTATAATAAAAAGTGCAAAAGATGGATTTAGGAAAAGACAGCAAGCTTTCTATACAGATCCAAATGCTGGTATTTACTGTATCTTGTGCTTTAAAGTAAATGGAAATAGTCTTGGTGGGGGGGTTAAGGAGCTGGGAATTGTTCCCCAACCCTTCAGTCCTGACTTGCAAGAAAGATCAACCGTTAAGCAAACAACTGTACTGCCTCAAACCTCTGTGTTAGAGGTTTGAGGCAATACAACTGGACTAATCATTTCAAACTGCAATTGGGGAAACCATTAGTAATAAATAGCTCCCCCCCCTTGTAGAAATCTCCCCACCATAGAAGCAAGTGCAATTTGGAAACCGACTTTTTCCAAATGATTTCTACATCCACAATCTGAAATGAGACTAAACCATTCTATTGCTCAAGAATCTATCACCCACTTCAACCATACAACTATCCTCTGCCTTATTTGGGAGAGTTTTGAATTGTAACAAACTTACACTCAAAGATATGTTTGTACATTAACATTTGTACAGAGATGTGTTACACCTGGGTGAAACACACATAATTTGAAGTCATAGTTACTATCTATTAAATAAATGTGTAATTTTCCCAGCACTGTTGTGAGGTACAGTAAAATTCTTGTGTTCTTGCAGTGAGAAGAGATGTAAAGAAAATGTAAGAGTTTCAAGAAAATGTTTTAATGTGGGACAAATAGTATTTGAGTGTGCAGTTAATACAGATTTGGTGGACACTGGTAAGAGTTCACATGCCTCTCGGGGCCAGGTGGTTTGCAAACTTGCCTTTACAAAATTCTCTCCTAAAAATTGTACTTTTCAGTGAAGGAGAGCTTTTCCATTTAGTTCTGAATCATAGGCTTGTGTGAAACTGAATCTAATTTATAAAGTTGTTATTCTAGGCTATGATTCCATTAGTATTTACTCAATGCAACATGCACAGACTACTCAAGAATCCAAAGAAGCTGTGAATATGCAAGAGGAACTACTACTGTAAATGAAAACCAGGATATAATCTGTCCCAGGGGCTCCCAAACCTTTTGTTTTCACTGGCACATTTGAAATTTTAGAACATGATGTGGAATGCTCTCCTAGAATGTCTACTTGGGAATTTATTCTTTCCCCAAATGACTGCCATCGGGGAAAACAAAACACAGATTTATCAGAATGCTACCCTCCATCCATTGTGGATGTTTCCCTGTAGGGTGCTTCCTATTTACCTTTGTTTGCTGTTGTCCTTACTCTGGGCAAGTGGACATGCATCCAGAAATAGTACTGGGCTGCAGCCACCTATCATTTTTATTTTCTTAAAAAACAAAAACAAAACAACCTAATGGAGTCCACTGGGGCCCAAAGGCATTGGTGTTAATAAAGGTGATGCTGGAGGATGGTACTTTGCTCATGCAGCATGCCAATTTCCAATTCATTTTTAATTGAAAGGTTTTTTAAATGTAAAAAGGCTATCAGATGTGATGCCTCCAGGCACATAGATGCAACACTGGGATTCTACCTATTGCCTTTTAGTAGGACCATATTAACATGCTCAAACATATTAATCTGGCTACTCTCTTAATTCTAGCATGAATTTAGCTCTGTACCTTTTGCACAATAACACATTCATGCAAATTATTCATCCAAATTGAACTGTGTCATTGTACTCAACTTTGAATAGTGCTGCTGATTCAAAATCACTTAGTATAGAGAATTGGCTATAAGAAGTTTATTCCTCAAATTAAACTCTTTATATTAAGAAAGGAACCTCACTGACATCAAAGGAATATATACCTAAAAGAGAATTGTAACCTAAGTATATTTAGAAATTAGTTCTAATAATATTACTCTCACTTGCTTCCATTTGAATTTAGGATCTTGACACCAACTTGCTTAGAAATAAATCTGGAGCCATTGACATTTGTGGCTATTATGAACCTTGTCCCCTATAAAACCTGCTATCCCTAATAATTCTGTAGTTTAAATATCAAGCAAAACAAACAAACCTATTTCCCTACCAGACATGACTTGGACTAAATTACTACATTATATATGGACAAAACCCATTTTGTATGGTATTAGAAGGTGGAGATTGGGAAACAGTAGCCTTCATGCCTGCAACAAATTAAACAATCTCTGCTGGATACTGTATTTGTGAGCATCCATGCTAAACCAATGGCATATAAAATAGAGTACAGCACACAACTCAGGACTTGATGGAAGTACATTTTGCCAGCTGTAAAAAACAGACATTATAAACTGGAGACCATAACTCATGATAAGCCAGCTCTGCCCAGACTGTCTGGTTTTAAGAAGGCATGTTCTAGAATCTAGATCCAGCACACTGAGGAAGGAGATGACAGGGTTCAATGGTGGAAGGGTGTATAGAAGCAGTTTGGAGAGTCATCAGGAATGCTCCTGCAGCTAAACAAAACCAGCAAGCCTCCTTGTCAAAGAGGACTGCAAATTTTCTGATTCAATTGTGTTTTACCTTCAGAGAGGAGGTTTATTTTTTTCTTTTAATAGGGAGTACAAGTAGTCTTTGACTTACAGACATTTGTTTAGTGACCATTCAAAGTTACAACGGCACTGAAAAAGTGACTTATGACCATTTTTCACACGACCCTTGCAGCGTCCCTGTGGCTATGTGATCAAAATTTGGACGCTTGACAACTGGCATGTATTTATGACAGTTGCAGTGTCCTGGGGTCATGTGACCACCTTTTGCAACCTTCTGACAAGCAAAGTCAATGGGGAAGCCAGATTCACTTAACTGTGTTACTAACTTAAAAACTGCAGTGATTCGCTTATCAACTGTGGCAAGAAAGTTTGTAAAATGGGGCAAAATTCATTTTACAATTGTCTTGGTTAGCAACAGAAATTTGGGGCTCAATTGTGGTTGTAAGTGGAGGACTACCTGTATTACAAAATGGTGTTCTCACCTATAGAACCCTACATTGTGCCCAACAGCTAGGACTATTGGAAATTAACTTTATGGACATCAAAAAGGGAAGTGCTTTGAGTCCCAATTTTACTAGTGGCAGAACCTCTGCATAGGTGTAGGTGTGAGAGACAGAACATTACTCCAGTGTAAGTAGCTGGTATTGATCATCATGTGTGATTAGTATTAAAGGAATGGAGGTAGGAGGGGGTTGTTAATACCAGGAATTGAAGTGAAGAACCTGTTCCTCCTCCATTGCCAACTTTATTTTATTCATTTATTTGTTTATTTGTTTATTTAATTTATTGGCCACCCATTTTACCATAGGGTAACTCTGGGCAGCTTACAGTTACATCTAAGTTAAAGTTTAAACTTTTGCCCTTCTGCTTTCATGCACAATTCACAAAACCACTCCTATTCCACCCACACCTTGTTGTATTCTCCTTCTGGCACTCTCAGCTCTTTTTCTGGGAAAGATTCCCCTCTTTGTTGCAAGCCACCTCTCACTTCTGTAACAAGCTTTTCCATCAAGTTCAAATTTCCAAGCAGGTCCTTTTTCTGAGCTATCTTGATCATCCATTTTCTTCTAATCCAGATACGTGGAACAGGAACACACACACACACACACCTCATCACCCTGAGCCAGCATAGCTCTGCTGGCTCCACTGAATGTGGATTGTTGTTCCACCCAGGTTGCTGCCCTAAGTTAAATGATGTTCTTCCAGGGCCAAGTGGGTTGGGTTCCCAGTCTAGAACCTTCAGACAAGGGAGGGGAAAGCATGTCACTGCAAACAGTGCCTGGCACTGCCCACCCTTGAGCAGGAAAATATTGCACTGGCTTGCACTCATCCACCACATCTTTCCTACACCCCACCACCCAGCTGTCTAACCAAACTGAGCCCGCTTGTGTGCATGCAGAGAGCACTGTAGGTGCATGGGGAAGTCTGGGGCTATTTCCAAAAGCAGAAAATACCTGCACAGGGGGAGCTGTTTTTCTGCCTGGCGTTTTGCCTCGACTCTTTCATCCAGGGGAAAATCTGCTTGGTGAGGGCTGCGTTACTAGAGGCCAGGCTGGATTTGCTGGGGACACTTTTGACCGCCCCCGATTGGCTATGGTTATTGCTGCCGCCGGTGGTGTTGGATGTGGTACTGCCGCTGCCGGTGGTGATGGGGTTGGTGGGTGGCGGGGGCGGGTGATGCTCCTGAGGCAAGCTGGGGCACAGGCAGCTCTCATTCAGGTCCTTCGCCTTGGCCAGCGGGGCCGCGTTGTCCAGAGACTGGAGGGTGCAGGCGGGCCGCTGGTAATCGCTCTCCACGTGAGCCGTGGGCTGGAAGGATTGCAGAGAAGGGCCCTCGCAACCGAAGCCGTTTGCCCCCGGGTAGGAGTAAGTCCCAAAGAGCGGGGAGGTGTAGTAGCTGGCCTTTTGCATGGCTGGGGTTCACCGAGGCGCTCTCTTGCTGCTACCAGGCTCCGGTTAGCCCTTTCGTGGAAGGACATTTGCACCCCCAGGGTCACGTGACGAGGGGCCCTTCCCTTCCCCCGGTGTCTTTTGGAAGCTGACCTGAAAGGTTAGAAGGCACACACAATGATATGGCTCGGCCTCTGAATCCATCTTGGCAGCTGAAAAGCGCGTGACATGAATAGGGCGCGGGCTACGGAGGAAAGCGGGGAGCAGGTGCCGCAGCCGCCAACAGCTTTTTGCCGGGTGTTCTGGACTCACCTCGCCCCTCTCCATTGGGCCAAGATTTCTAGATATATACATATAATACATATACACAGAGCGAGGGGAGGCTGCGTGCCGGCGAACCGTTCACGAAATCAATTCCTGAATAGCTTTTCCCTTTTCTGTTGTTCGAGAGTTCAATTCCTTTTGTCCGTCCGCTTGCTTCTTTTAACTACACCATTACCTATATATAGTTCTTGTAGACAGAGAGATCGCTGCCGCAGGATTCCTTTTAGACCATTCAGCCCAATTCTCCAAGAACTCTGCCGTGGATAGTCCAACTACCTCTCTACCACCAGTCTTTTCACATACGCGCGCACAATTGCTCCAGTTACAAGGACGAAGTATTTTATTTCCACGCCCCAAAGAAGTGAATCGATCTCAACCTCGCTACCGCTTATTTAAGGGACTGAATGAAGACGAAGAAAACGGGGACGGGAGGAGGCTTGAAAGTTAAAATTCCGGAAATCTGTGGAACTGATTTCCAGATAAACTATGTCTGAGATGGAAGGTCACTTGGAAAATCTATTCGGAATGAATTTTAGTAGTATTTGCATATTTGTAACAACCACAGCCAGGCACCCGCATGGAAATGCCAAGCGTTTCGCACCCGAATTCGTGTTGCAAAATCAAAGTATATTTTCCCAATTCAGGATTAAGGAGCTTTGGAAAAACAAACCTAAGTATAAATTGGATAAAATTGTATTTAACGGTACCTTTAAATGCTTCTGAGGTTCAACATTTAACATATTGAAAATGTTTTTTACGCTTCTGAAATATTTCGAGATTTCATTAATCTGCTTTCAAAAGAGGAAGGAGCTCAAATTCTTTGATGTTGGTTCTTTTGATGCTGTTTTAGCAATTCTGATTGCAGTTTGAAATTGGCTGTGCAAAGGCCCTCTTCCCTGTAGTCGTTAAAATTCTGCCCTGTTGTCACTCAAGGTGTGAGCCTGTCCTATCTCTTTCCTAAAGCCCAGCTACAGCCCAGTTTTCATCTGCTCTTTGAAAAAAACAAATCCTGTTTTTCTCACAAAACCATTTGGTCCCTCGCTTTTCTTTCCCTTTTACTTTTATGTCGAGTTTTTAATTTATTTAAGATGAGAGACTATATCCTTCTCAAAGAAATGGGACTTATTTCACTGCTAGCAAAATTTGTATAAATATAATAAAAGCTCTAATGTATTTCATGGGCCAAACCATGAATCTGGAAAGGAATTATCTTTATCTCTCTTCAGCCCTTCTGTGTTTCATTTCATTCCAGATGGCTACATTCTATTTTCCTTCCTTTCGAGCATAAAAAATAGTATTGAAAGCCACCGCTCAGTTCTACCCATTGTTGGGGGATGGGCAAATATACCAACCTTATGTACACTGATTCAGTTCAAAATCTACAGTATATCTCACCCCTTCCTCTTCACATTTGTGATTCTCTGCCCTGGCCTTGAAACTGTAGCCATTGCTTTCTAGAGGTAGCCAACTAAAATCTTCCATGGCCCAGCATTTCTGGAAAGAATTAGGGCAGCTGCCCTGCCTCAATTCAGCATCCAGGGAATATTTATTAGCAAACACCATAATTTAGTGCTCTCCCCCAAATGGTTTGAAGAGGAAAGAAAAAGGATGTTCCATGAAGGTGGAAGGCTGATCACCCTGAGTCAGCCACTATCTTCTCTCTAGACCCACCCGGTTTTAGACTTTTTGGGAGCACTGAGGGCCAGGGAGAAATAGGCACCAAAGGGTTTTTGCTGTTGCCTTTTGTTGGGTTCAATTAAGCTGCATCTTTAAGATATTAATCTCCTTTCTACCCCAAAAAGAACCCAAAGTAGTCTATACACTCAGTAGCTAACATTTAAGTCCCTTTTTATACCTCATCTTTCAACACTTTCCAAATGTCGGCCATTTGTCTTAGTTGAAGACGAAGAGGGGTGGAATCATAAATGATTGACTCCAAGGGATTGCTGTGGTAATTAAACACATGCACACATAGACACAGAAGGAAATATCCATTGGAATAATGAATAAGAAATCATCATGTGTTTGCAATTAGTCATTGCAATGTCAACCACAGCCCTGAAGTTGGTTCTTGCCCACTTAGAAGTTTCATTTTTATTCCTAAGGATATTTCAGAATAAATGCCTCTTTTCTTAGGGGCTTTAGTTTTTTTTTTAACATAGTTTACCAAACTGAAGAATCCTAAAGCTTGTGATGAAATTGAAGGAAGGCTGTAAGGTCGAGATGGAAAAAAAGTCATAACCATTTTTCCATTAACCTCCATAATGGGGTGGGAAAAATCCTAATTATATTGCAGAATAAAACTAAGCAGCTTTTTTGTTGAAAGCTTGTTTCCCCAAAGCAAATGGTAATCCAGGTCCTTGGGCAGGATTCGATAGGTGGACAAAAATGCCAAATCTAGTCTGACTGTGTGATGAATAACAATAACAATAACAACAGTTCTTAGGTCCTTGGTTAGGACCTGAACTGTAAAGTTTTTACCAGTCCCAGACTGTGAATCGAAATGAAGTTTAAATAATTATAATTATAAGTATATGTATAAGTATAGAACAACACAACAATTCAAAGCAAAATGCTACTATATTCATTAAAGCCAAGATGGATGGAAGGAAGGAAGGAAGGAAGGATTCTAGTGAAAAAGGGAAGGATAAAGAGAAGGAAAATAAAGGAATGAGAATAGCAAAAAGAGAGCAAAAGGGGGTAGAAGAAAAAGGGAGGGAAGGGAAGGAGGGGGAAGAAGAGAGAGAGAGTGTGTGTGTCGCTGCTTGGAAGGAAGCTTACAGCTTGTGAACTCTTCATGAACCGCGCGTTGCGAGTCATACAGCTATAAATCATGGCGACACGGTCTCCGCCATTCACAACTGATAGCCTATTTCGGTCCACCTTACCTTAGCCTCTGACGAGAGCAGCGCAGCGAACAGACATAATATATTTTCGCAGCCAGAAAGCAACGCAATCAATAAGCAAGGAGAGCTCCCCCAATTCCTCTCAGTTAAAAAAAATGTTCAAGGAATATCTAGAGGGAGAAATCCGGTCATAACGCCAGTGAGAGGGGGGATCTCTCTATAGAAGCTCTGGTGGAGGGATGCTCCGGTCCTCCCTCCCTCCCTCTCTCTCTCTCTTTCTCTCCCCCCCCCCGTTTGGAGAGGAGGGGCAAGGTGAGGGAGAATTTACAAGATTCTTGACCGCCTTCCAAAGATGTTGAGGGAATCCTTGGATTCTGACTGCCCTGTACTCTCGTTATGGTACTCCCTGTTCGCGGTTAACAATGGCCTCTGGCTTTACAGCAGAAGGCAAGAGAGGAGAGAGAAAAGGGGACAGACAGTAAGACCGACAGACAGGGTACCAAGGAGGGGAAAACAGAAAGAATCGCTGACATCAAACCCTCAACTAGGCAATGCCTAGACTGAGGTTTAAACATAATACTAATATTAGCACTAATTCTAATACTAATAACCTGCTTGCCATTTAAAGGGGAGAACGAGAGGGGGGAGGAATAAGGAGATACGTACTGTAAAGAGACTTTGTATCTTGCAAGGGGGGGGAGGCGATTCTGTGTGTGTGTGTTTGTTTGTGCGCACGCGCGCGCGCCTCTGCTTTGGAGAGCTTGGCCAATGTTGCTTTCTGACAGTGTCAGTTAAGGAAAAAGCAATACGCAAATGGAGATATGGTGGACACAGAGGCCTAGCAAGAGAACTGGAGTTGTACTGATCTACATGCTTCTCAACTACATGTCAAGTTATGCTAATAAATCGACACAAAGAGAATCAAAAGCCACTCCAACACCTCCTTGTCATCCTATTCTCTTTCTTCTTCCTCTTTTTCTCTCCTCCTGAGAATTATTTCAGTACAGCTACAGAAAAGGCCTTTCAAAATTCTGCTACCTCATCTGGTGCAAACTAGACACCATATATAGAGAATATGACATCATTATGGTGGCTCCCCTTCAAGAGAAGGTAGCAGAAACATGGCAAAATGAAGTTGTGTGTGTTTTAGTGCAAATTTAAACATTCAAGGGGTTAGGAAATAGAAGGAAAGTCAAGCAAAGTTTATATATTAAGCCAGAATTGTTGTAATTGGCTCTTTGTATGCTCTGGCAATGTGTGAACAGGGAAGAGGGTTAGGAAAGAAAATGGTACATTTCTGGCAACCAATCACATTACTTTTTGCATATGGAAAGGTACAAAACCATTTGTTTGTTGGGAATTACTTCTAAGTTGTGTAATTGCAATGGGGATGCATGAAACAATTTGACATGGGAAAAGTAAAGGGAAAGATGGAGATGATAGATAGATAGATAGATAGATAGATAGATAGATAGATAGATAGATAGATAGATAGATAGATAGATAGATAGATAGATAGATAGATAGATAGATAATGTCAAAGTAACTCAAGATTTATTACCCAGTTCCTGTCCAAAAGGAGCTTTACTTGCAAAGACAAAAGGTTTGCACCAGTTTCTGCTGCTGTCAGGAAAGGGAGTTGCCATTACAAACTGAGAGTGGGAGGAAGAAGTTGAGGTCTCTGCGCATTTTGGGGCCTGTAAGTAAGTCAAAATGAGAGATCTGTTGTTACCTCTTCCCCAATCTTTTTCCCTTTTTGGGGGATGCTTAATTGCTGAATTGACAACTGGCATTGAGAAAAGGAAGAAGCACTGGAATTGGCTGGTTTATTTCTTCAGACACTCTTTTTTTTTTTTTTTTTTAAAAAAAATTTTTTTTTTTTCCCCCCCCCCCCGAAATAAACAAACATACAATTATGGCATAAGTCAATAATACAATTAATAAAAAAAACAAACTAAAAAAACCTCCCATTCTAAGATGCTCAGTAGCCTCACAGGAACACATTCCCTCTCTTCAACCTACTTCCCTCCTTCCTTCTACCTCCTTCCCTCCTCTCCACCTTCTCAACCACTCTACTCT
>NW_015388200.1:178987-186258 GCF_001527695.2 Protobothrops mucrosquamatus | reverse complement strand
TATCACCTTATCAATATATCATAACATTTTATAATAAACAATAATCCCTCTACCCCTTAATATACAATGCTATAATTTTCCATATATAAATATTTTTTTTTCAGAAATCCCTTATAATTCCACAACTCCACCATAATAACCATTAAAATTCAGAACACTTTTAAAATTACATCCCACAATATTAATTAATGCCAGTTACACTCTTGCTATAAAAAAAACATCATATCTCACTCAGTGCATTTTTATGATACTTTTGCAGGGAGACACTTTTTCATCTGAGCACTTTGTCAAATCCAACTTTACATTTGACCTGCACCAAATGGTTCCAGAAATTACAGATGAACTTCTTGGTCTTCCACTTGGATAATAATAGCTATTGGTGGCCAGGCTTTCTTAAAGAGCTAAGAAAAGAAAACATGGGTGTTTCTTGTAATATTAGGCTTTTTTTATTTGGACTACCATCAAAAGACTGGATACCAAACATCTTTTTTTCATCTACAAGATTATTTTTAAACTACCATGAATGGTAAGCTAACTTTTACAGGATAAAATCTGCATTTTAGTTTAGTTACTTTGTTTAAGTAACAAAATTGGGGGACAGTTGCAAAACAAAAAACCCAAGTTTTAACATTTGGAATTTGTACTTCTTCCTTTATTTATCTGTAGTTTGGTTTACCAGGTCAGTTGTTATTTTTTTTTTAAGATTTAAGTACACTTTTCTTGGACTAAACCATACTGAATGCAGTAGGTCATGGTTCTGAATAAATATGCATAGGAATAGCTGTGTGAGTTACTTAGCAATCCTGCAAAAACTTACCTGGGAATCCTAAAAAAGCTCCTTGGCATTTTCTTCTGAGTAGCCTATATAGGATTGCTTTGGAGGGAATAGACTCAAAGCAAGCTAAGGGCAATGAACCAGCCTCTACAAAATGAAAGGTTACACACTTGTGGTGGTGCTGGTAATATAGCTTGGGGTGTGTCAAGTAGGTCACAAATGTACTATTAAAAACTCAGGTGAGTGATCCAGAAGATATAAAGAAAAAGAACAAATTGAAAAAGGAGGGGCCTGTTTAAAGAGAGAGAAAAGGAAAGAGGAAAGGGGCAAATGTGGGTGGGGGAACCTTTACTTTAAAATAGATGCGTTTGTGGTAGGAGTGAAAATATACTCCAAATAGAAACAGAGTCCTCTCTCTTCTCAGCCCCATTACTTGCGATTCATTGTTGTTGTTATAACCATCATTAATGCAATACTGTACAGTAGTTGAAGCGGCCAGTTCACTTCGCGAGATTTAGTCCTGGAACCCTCTAACTTTGAAAAAAGCAGCACGTCTCTGAATTAGTTCATCTCCAACCACCCAAATACTGATTTTTGAGAGTTTTTATCCAAACACTTTTTATGTACACTGGACTGCCCATTTCTCAATTTTAATGGTACAGCAGTTACCCAGATCACTTATTTTCGTTGTGGGGGAAAAAAACCCTTAACATATGCTTTCCTGGGCACCAAAGCGCGGCTTCGTCCCGTTTACATTAAGTACAAAAAGACACACGGCAGGCGCGCGTGCGGGTGCGGGTGTGTGTGTGAGAGATGTTCTTAACAGTTCGCGTTTGTTGTTGCTTTTCGGCATTGAAGCTGAGAGAACATCTTCGAGCAGAAGAAAGAGGAATTAGGTAAACCCTCACCCGTGAATTAAAGTCCCTACAGGAAGCCTGAAAGATTTTCTAAGGGTAAAGTGGACTGCGCTTCTTGACCCTTCGTGACAGGGAGGGAACCCTTCAGATAAAATATTAGCTGGGGCGCTCGTTCTCTATTTAAAGTCTGCCTGAGAACAGACCTATAATTTCACTGCGGTATGTCCAGATCTAAAAGGACATTTATTTGGTGTGTAAGAGAAAACGACGTCGCCAAATAATGAACCCAGAATTAGTGGGAGGTGAATAACGAGAGACCTATCTCTGAAACGGGGAGAAGGTTTCGTTTGGGAAAGGAGAGATCGTTTTAAAATATTTTCGTTAGGGGAAACATTCCTTGGTTTTAATAACTTCGTTTCCCGTTCTGAATGTTATTATTAATCTGTAATAAAAAAACGTCCGCTAACCACCCACCCACAGTCCCCGGTTCGGCATCCCCGTATGTCACACAACCTCAAGAATGTAAATTACGGTCGGGAGGCCTCGTACACCTTCTTCTCGGTTCTGCTGTCTGTGGCAGCAATCTGAGTGTCATTCCGGGCGCTCCTTGTTGTTACTCCGGCCCGTTTGAACTGCCACCGAGTTGGCATCAGTCCACGGATACCAGATCCTCGTGGGTTCTCCGTTTCTGGCTTCCAGTTGAAATAATTCGTTCTATAAATAAGACTATTGGCTATTTATTATTTTTTAAAGTGCTTCTAGACTCTTAAAAATTCAACAGGTTACATCTGAATTATTGCAATGCAATTCTGTGCTACCAGATCTCATCATTTGCTAAAGCAACTCAAGAAAACTGAAGATTTAAAAACTATTATTCTGTTACTCCAGATCATTTCTTCAGCCTTTGGCAATTTGGTGTCTGATAGAAATGTTGAATACACCTCCCACTCTTGGACATCTTGAATGTGGCTGATTGGATGTGTAGTTCCACATTTTTGTAAGGCACCGGTTTGGGGAAAGTTGATCCACACATTCAGCTGCGGAATCAGGCATCCAATTATTGCCTCTATCTTGTAACTAAACCATGAAATATAGATGTTCACCTCAGCCAGATGGCTTCAGGAGTGGTTCAGTGGCCATGGACGGGACCCTTTTCAAAGTAAATTGGGGAATTATTTTCTTTTAACCTTTAAATCACAGCTGCTGGATAAGGAAGCACAGAGGATGAGCTATATTGATCTACCTATACCCTCTTAATGTATACAACACCCATTGTCCCAGAGTCTGTGATCAGTGTTTGTTGGAAGTCAGGAATGCTGTAAACCAAGCATCTGGGGAGGGAGCAGGGAGAGGCACCAGGTCTGGGAAGGTTGGACAGGCATGCTGCCTGGAGCTTTTTGGAGTAGCTGTAGAATACATTTTAGATGGAACTGTCTTAAGACAGTAAACCTACAGCATTAGCCTCTGGGTGGTGGGGAAAAGAAACCCTATGCCTGATACACTAAAGTTTTGGAACTCTTGTGTTGCTCACTCATTCATTGCAAAAGAGTTGCTATTCAGAATCCACCCATTAAATGCCATATAAGTTACTGATGAGGAAATGCAGTAAAAAAACAAACTGGTGCTTCCTCATTCAATATTGCAGTGGTTCTTATCTGTGCAGGGACGAGGAATATGTTCCTTCAGAACTTGGACCCTAGTTCTCACCAGTTCCAGCCAGCTGGTGATAAGGCATGCTGGGAGTTGTAGTTCTCCAATATCTAGACTACAAATTACTTATCTCTGATTTAGGAGTGGCCCTTGTCTTCTTTTCCTCAACATAATTTATTCCCAGTGGCCTGTAAGTGGGGCAGTTTATTGTTTTATTTATTAGTGCAATTAGTGTGGCAATTGCTGTAATGTTATCTATTTGTTGCATCATATCCCAGCTTTCTTCTATGATATGTTTCATTTGCTGGAAGTAGATTGTGTCACAGTTAATTATAAATATAGGGCTTATATTTATAATTAACCTTAGCATTAATCTAGTTGGAGACAACCCTTGAAAATTAATCAGACTTAAACAGTTACTGATTTAAATTCAGAAATACAGACTAACAGAATATCAGAGTGGAAAGGGACCTTGGAGGTCTTCTAGTCCAACCCCCTGCCCAAGCAGGAGACCCTATACCATTTTGGACAAACGACTGTCCACTCTCAAGTGATGGAGCACTCACAACTTCTGAAGGCAAGGAGTTCCCCTTATTAATTGTTCTGACAGCAAATTCAATGAGCGTATTGTGAATCTTACTAAATCTCAATCCCATCTATCCATCAACCCTGTATGGAAAGATAATATGTGTCTATATTTCTAATTTTTAAATGTTTCATTACTGAAATAGTGTTTCAAATTTAACTTTTAGGAACATTCCTCACCATGGTATCTTCCATGTTGAACTCTCTTTGCAGGGTGCCAGACTGTGAAGGGTGATTATCAAGGAAGTACATTATGCTGAATCATATCATCCATAAACAAAAATATTTGTGGTCTTACTTGAAGAACAATACTTTAGAACAGTTTGAGATGAATCCTGGAATGACTCACTTAAACTGTGCAAAAACAGTATATATGGACTATACAGAAATCAATACATAGAGAAAAGTTTAAGCATACAAGTAAAATACTTTGGCTTCCACTTTTGTTGGCTGCTGTGAAATGCAGCAGCATTTGGGAAAAGAAAAGAGGGAAGAAGAGGGAAATGCCAGAAGGGGATGTCTCATTTTGCAGTGCAGCATGCTGGGTTGCCTTGTCAACAAAACCAATAAAAAAGGGGGGGAGACACAGCATGGAAAATGGGGCTCTATTCTTGTATCCCAGAGTAGCATTCATTTTATCCCCCAGCCTCCCTCTCTTCACCCCCACCCTGGACGCTATTTCGTGTTAGTTGGTGTGAAACATCTCCACCTTTAGAGGTGCTTTCTACCTTAAGTAAAGTTCTTCTGAAATCTCAGGGAGAAGGTTCATCTCAACACCCACTCAGAATCTCTTAAGAATGAGGAAAGGACTATAATGGAAGCATTAATGGAAGAGAACATTTACTTTGGAGCTCTTGTAGTGTTTTGAGATCCACCTAAACTTCCTTTCCCTTAAACTTTCTATCAGGTCAAAGAAAAATCTGCTCATTTAACCAACATTGCAATACAGCCTGCTTATGAAAACCCAAAATATCCTTTTGAATTGAATGTGATTTACCTCCAAGTAAATATATTGAGAGATGTGACCTGACACATGCATCTGGTAAGGATTTAATGAAGCTAGAACAGTGAAGTCCACACTCTTGGAGTCTAAAATGTCAGCTAGGTTTGAAGAGTAACCCACTGCATTTGTGCAAGGAACTACGACATTCATTTCTGTGGTATCTCTTTCCAGCTAAGCATTGAGCTTTCTTAACATGATCTCCTCCAGTTGTGTTAGACTATAATTCCCAT
Organism: Protobothrops mucrosquamatus; assembly: GCF_001527695.2. NCBI lineage: Eukaryota > Metazoa > Chordata > Lepidosauria > Squamata > Viperidae > Protobothrops > Protobothrops mucrosquamatus. Next base: position 181,158 of record NW_015388200.1, on the reverse strand, counting down.
CAAGCCACAGGAAGTAATGCAGTGCTGTCTGATGATTATAGGAGTTGTAATCCAACATTTTTGGAGGACTGCAGGGTGGCCAAGGCTGGTATGTAAGAATTTTCACATAGCCAGACAGACCAGTATGTTCAGGGCTGGGTGGCTCAGTAAGCATCAAGCACAGGAGACAGATGATAGCTAGATGATAGCTATCCCTCCCCCACTACACTTGGCTAGGCAGGGCTGCGTACCACCTGCCACTCATTAATGTACCAGAAGTGGTATGCATATCACCGGTTGAAAAGCCCTGCCCTAGAAGATAACTTACTGGTTGGAAATTCAATTCTTCCCAGAGGGCTTGACCCCTTTAGTCCTGATAGATAACTTCTCACCCTGGAAACAGGTGATAGAGCACAAGCTGGCCTTCTATGGGTTTTCCCCACTGTTCTTAATCTCCCTAGGCTATGATCAAGCCAAGCAAGTGGTTACCAATAGAATAAGAGACATGGAGTACTATCTAGAACTTAATAGGATATACAGTATCTCTACAGCAGAAATCAGATTAAATGGGGTGTGTGGGAACCAGCAAGGTATCTAAAAGACCTGACCTTTCCTAAAAGTAGAATAGCATTTTTAGAGCCAGATTTAATATCCTCCCCTTAGCAGCTATGATAAAGGCAGCTATGATAAAACCCCAATAGCTGAATGTACTGTACATGTGGCAGTGGGGGAGGTTGAAGACATCTCACATGTCTTCAGGGACATCAGATCAACATACTTTCTCCCTCTATTAGAGAGATTTCTAGGGAGAGCAGATAATTTCTATGTGAACCATCTTCTCCAGGACTCAAATCCATCCACCACTCCTGCAGTAGCCAAATTTTGTGCAGCTGCAGTGATAATAAGACAACACTGGTTAAAGAACTAAAGACCTCTATTTTCATCAACATCTTGCTTAGTTATTTTTAATAATTTTCAGATGACATATATTTTAGTGTACAGTTTTATTATATTAGATTTGTTAGTGTTAGGTAAATAAACATGTTTTATTGTAATAGAGGTGTTCAGAGTATACCATATTTTATTTTATAGTTGTCAATATATAATTGCACCCATTTTCCTCTGTCGATCCTGATTGTAATTGTTGTCTTTTATTCCCTTTTCATTATTTTAACTTGCTGGTCATTGACCAAATAAATAAATAAATTGATTACTGTTGTACAGACTTTGTTTTATGCTGTTCCCCGTTCAGTGTCTCTGGTCTGGGAACTGCTCAGAAACAACAGCAAAGAATGTTATGGTTTCTCTACTTCATATAATGTAGAGGGAATGACTGAAAGGATGACGTAGAATGAGTGGAGGTAGGGAAAACGCAGAGAAACACACCTACTGTTCTATGCTTATAACTTACTGGCCTTCAGTTCTTTATTGCTTCATTTCTGATTCCATAACTCAGTTTTCTCCAGAGCAACTCCATTAAATCTAGAAAACCATTTCAGTCTAAGTTTAAAGTTGCTCCAAGTCATTTATTAGGGGTTTTTGACTGTTTTTTTTTACCCCAATGTATTTCTACTTTCTTGCACCACTCACTTCTATTTCCATTAAGTTAAGGAGAAATAAATTGTCCTGAGGTCAATGAAACTTAATTCCAAGCTGTTGTGTTTTAGACTGGGATGTGTTTTCTGCATCCATCTAGGTTTCATGTTAACCACGTTTTCTGGCTGTTTTTTTCTTACTTTACTGGAAAACTCTTCAAGGCTGTTTGATCTGAGCATTCATCAGCATACCTCATTCATCAGCATACCTAAAGGCTAATTAGAATCTAGGCATCCATAACAGACTGGAAAAGTGCTGAAACCAGGAGTTAATTTTTTTTTTAATTGAAAATTTTATAAAGTTTTACAATATAAATCCCCCCCCAAACCCAACCCTCCCTCCCTCCCCCCTCACTTCCCAGAGCCAATCACAGGATTAACAATAATATAATCATAAGCTAACTAACATTAATCAACTATTAGTCTAACAAATCTATAAGTTCCTTTAACTCTCTTTTAAAACAAATATACAATTATTAAACATCATTTTAACATAATTTTAAATATTAAAAATCAGAAGTTCACTCAAAAACCAAATGATATTTTTTTGTTCCATATTTCAACTCAATATAAACAATCCATCTTCTCCAAACCAAT
>NW_015388200.1:177097-178802 GCF_001527695.2 Protobothrops mucrosquamatus | reverse complement strand
AATATTTTTGTCTTATTACTATTTACCTTGAATCCAGAAACCTTTCCATATTGACCTATAATTTCCATCATTTCAGTTACTGACTCTAGCGGCTGAGTTAATGTTAACACCAAATCATCCGCAAAAGCTCGCAGCCTATAATCTATCTTATTAACCTTAATTCCCTTTATAATGGAAGACTCCCGGATTCTAATTAACATAATCTCCATTGTTAAGACAAATAGTAGTGGTGATAGTGGACATCCTTGTCTAGTTCCCTTTCCAATTTTGAACAATTCAGTTAATCCCCCATTAACTATAATCTGAGCTGACTGTTGTTGATAAATAGCTTTGATAGCAGACAAAAATTTATCACCCAAATTCATTCTTTCTATTACTTGAAACAGAAACCCCCAATCCACTTGATCAAATGCTTTTTCAGCGTCCAAAAAGATAAAAACAGCCGGGATTTGGTTGTTCTTATCCAAATATTCAATTAAATTAATAATTTGTCTTACATTATATTTCATATATCTTCCAGTAATAAATCCGGACTGATCCCCGTGAATCAATTGGTGTAACACTTGCATTAATCTGTTTGCCAAAACCTTTGAAAAAATCTTATAGTCCGTATTCAATAATGATATAGGTCTATAATTCTTAGGTTGTGTCAGTTCCTGACCCTCCTTTGGGATTAAAGATATAAAAGCAGTTCTCTATGATGGAGGTATTTCTTTACCCATCAAAATACTATTAAACAATTCCTTTAGTGGCCCTATCATTTCCTCAGACAACATCTTATAATAATCCATCTGTACCTGGGGTCTTACCAACTTTCAATTGCTTAATTGCCACCTTAATCTCCTCCAACGTGATTAAACAATTCATTTTTTCTTTTTCTTTTTTTTAAATAAATTTTTATTGATTTTTCATTAAAAAACAAAAACATAAATCTTTTATCACAATATCAACCAAAAAAAAAAAATCAACACCAATCAATACATTCACGGACGTGTCCGGTGTCCCCCTCCTGCACCACCCTCTCACTTGCCTACACCTTCCTCCTCCCTATCCTACCACCACTCCTCCTTCCTCCCTCTTTGCTACCTCCCTTTCTCCCTCAACCATCCCGTCAGTGCAGTTGGGGTATCACCGGGCACCTCCTTAGAAAATCATACATATATATATACATATAAATCTATAACACCAACCTACCCCTTTTCCCCCTCCCCCCCCCAGAACTTCCCAAAGCTAATCTAGGAAATAAATGCACAATCATCCAATACTAATCAAAACTACTCATTATTACTACACACTAGTACAAAATTACTGTGACTCTAAGATAACATTAAATTACAACAAAAAATTTTTTTAAGTTATATCAATATATAATATACCTAATTTTATTCTAAGTTTTTAATCAAAAGCTACATAATAATTTTTCAGTTCATACTTTCTCTGAATATAATCTATCCATCTTCTCCATATTGAGATAAATTTTTCCTGAGAATGATCCTTCAGGTACGTGGATATTTTTGCCATCTCTGCAAAATATGATACTTTCTGTCTCCAATCATCCATAGTTGGTAATATCTTTTTTTTCCAATTTTGAGCAACTAATGTCCTTGCTGCTGTTATACAATACAACATCAGTGTCATTTCTTTTTGATCCAAATTATCCATAATACCCAAAAGAAATAACTGCGGTGTAAATTTTATCTTTTTC
>NW_015388200.1:162185-176826 GCF_001527695.2 Protobothrops mucrosquamatus | reverse complement strand
GTATTGCATGTTCCGGAATAGCCCACATTGGGATTTTAAAATTTAACTTATGCGAATACTTTTTCCAAACTCTCAAAAGTGCAATCCTTAAAATATGAGATTTAAAAGCCCGATCAATTTTCTTATCAAAAAATAAATAAGCATGCCATCCATAATATAAATCCCAACCCTCAAGTATCAAAATATCTCTGTTAGTTAATTTTATCCAAGTATTCCAACACATTCACAATTTGTCTAACATTATTCTTCATATATCGTCCATTTATATATCCAGACTGGTCCATATGAATAATCTGTTTGATTACTTGCATTAGTCTATTGGCTAGTATTTTTGCAAAGATCTTATAATCCGTATTCAGTAATGATATTGGTCTGTAATTTTTAGGTTGGGTCATATCTTGATCCTCCTTAGGTATGAGTGAGATAAATGCACATCTCCAAGATGGTGGTATTTGTCCTCCCATTAAAACGTCATTAAATAGACATCTCAAAGGTTCCAACATTTCTTCCAATAAATTCATTTTTTCTTTTTGACTATCTGACAACCCAGGAGTTAATTTTTAATTGCAAAGGTGAAGTATTGCAAAATGGCCAATGTTTAACAGACTCTCATTGTGAGACATGTTTAGGACAACTCACCATGGGACAAGAGTTACACTAATATTGAAGAAATAGTGGAATAGAATCATTAAAGAAAGGATACCAAAGGAGGGACAAAATGAAATGTGAATGACAAAAAATAAAATAATTGTTTAACTATTTAAAATAATTAAATTGAATTGTTGAATTGTCCTGCAGCAAGTTGTCCTGTGGCGAGTTGGCCATGGCAAGTTGTCCCACAGTGAGTTAGCCATGGTGAGTTGGCCATGGCAAGTTGACCATGGTGAGTTGGACAATTCCTTCTCTCCTGGAATAGTACACTATAACTGATCAGCTTCCTTTTTTCCCTCTGAAGAAAAGCACTTCAGCTTAGATGTCTGGGTTATCCAGATTCAGAATCTGATATTTGGTGCTGCATATACACTGCTCAAAAAAAATAAAGGGAACACTTAAACAACACAATGTAACTCCAAGTCAATCACACTTCTGTGAAATCAAACTGTCCACTTAGGTAGCAACACTGATTGACAATCAATTTCATATGCTGTTGTGCAAATGGAATAGACAACAGGTGGAAAGCATAGGCAGTTAGCAAGACATCCCCAATAAAGGAGTGGTTCTGCAGGTGGTGACCACAGACCACTTCTCAGTTCCTATGCTTTCTGGCTGATGGTTTGGTCACTTTTGAATGCTGGTGGTGCTTTCACTCTAGTGGTAGCATGAGAAGGAGTCTACAACCCACACAAGTGGCTCAGGTAGTGCAGCTCATCCAGGATGGCAAATCAATGCGAGCTGTGGCAAGAAGGTTTGCTGTGTCTGTCAGCGTAGTGTCCAGAGCATGGAGGCGCTACCAGGAGACAGGCCAGCATCAGGACCGCTACCTCCGCCTTTGTGCAAGGAGGGACAGGAGGAGCACTGCCAGAGCCCTGCAAAATGACCTCCAGCGGGCCACAAATGTACATGTGGCTGCTCAAACGGTCAGAAACAGACTCCATGAGGGTGCTATGAGGGCCCGACGTCCACAGGTGGGGGTTGTGCTTACAGCCCAACACCGTGCAAGACGTTTGGCATTTGCCAGAGAACACCAAGATTGGCAGATTCACCACTGGCGCCCTGTGCTCTTCACAGATGAAAGCAGGTTCACACTGAGCACATGTGACAGACGTGACAGGGTCTGGAGATGCCGTGGAGAACGTTCTGCTGCCTGCAACATCCTCCAGCATGACTGGTTTGGCAGTGGGTCAGTAATGGTGTGTGGTGGCATTTATTTAGGGGGCCACACAGGCCTCCATGTGCTCGCCAGAGGTAGCCTGACTGGCATTAGGTACCGAGATGAGATCCTCAGACCCCTTGTGAGACCATATGCTGGTGCGGTTGGCCCTGGGTTCCTCCTAATGCAAGACAATGCTAGACCTCATGTGGCTGGAGTGTGTCAGCAGTTCCTGCAAGACGAAGACATTGATGCTATGGACTGGCCCGCCCGTTCCCCAGACCTGAATCCAATTGAGCACATCTGGGACATCATGTCTCGCTCCATCCACCAACGCCACGTTGCACCACAGACTGTCCAGGAGTTGGCGGATGCTTTAGTCCAGGTGTGGGAGGAGATCCCTCAGGAGACCATCCGCCACCTCATCAGGAGCATGCCCAGGCGTTGTAGGGAGGTCATACAGGCATGTGGAGGCCACACACACTACTGAGCCTCATTTTGACTTGTTTTAAGGACATTACATCAAAGTTGGATCAGCCTGTAGTGTTTTTTTCCACTTTAATTTTGAGTGTAACTCCAAATCCAGACCTCCATGGGTTGCTAAATTTGATTTCCATTGATAATTTTTGTGTGATTTTGTTGTCAGCACATTCAACTATGTAATGAACAAAGTATTTAATAAGAATATTTCATTCATTCAGATCTAGGATGTCTTATTTTTGTGTTCCCTTTATTTTTTTGAGCAGTATATTAAGATCTAATTCAACCCCGGAGATCCTCAGCACTGCAGTGAAGCTGTGCTGAAGTCATTTGACTTATGGCCCTTTGAGGGGTTGCCAGCTAAACCATTCCAATTAAGATTTTAAAAAATGATTAGGAAATACTCTCCCAATCATGCCCCCCAAATTAGTTTTCCAACTGGAGAAAAACAATATGTGAATTAAAGCACCAGCTACTCCATTAATATCCATCTCCATCAATGAAAACTTTGGTTCTTCATCAAGTTGATGATTTATGATTAAAACAATTAAATTAGGGTCACTTAAGGGCTTCCTGGTTTCCTCTTGGATTTCATCACATCTCTTTTCTCCCTCCCTTCTTTAATCAGATTTAACTGGAAGCTAATAAGGAAGAATATTCTGGAGTAGAGGAAATTTAACACAAAGTAATTTTTCAGAGAAGAGATACACTCAGTGAGTTGAGTTGCCATTCTATTACAACATGGCCTGATTTTGCCAGTGGAAATATTAAACACTGAGGTAATTTTGGTGGTTTGGTGGTTTTGGCTTTCTTTTTAAGTAATAAGAGATATACTTACAGTTAATATAGCATTTCAAGAACCTCTTTCTTATAACTGCTAGTCTCAACCCAAAATCTAAATGTACTGTCAGCCTTGATGACATTATCCATTTAACAATTCTAACTAGATCAGTCATCAGTGATTATTCATTTATTTAGCTCATACTTTTTAATGCAACTCTGCTTTCTAGGATGCTCTGAATTGGCAAAAAGAAAACTGCTTTGAATCCAAATGTAGAAAAATTAATCTGCAAGAAGCAATTTGAAGAAAGGAAGAGGGAAAGAGAAGAAACCCCCATGGAACATGGAACATGAGGGTTTCCTATAGTTGATATGAAAGCATTGCAATGTTTAAAAAATATTGGATTATCCAATTGTAAAGAAAATTATATGGATTTCAATTGTCAATTTATAGCCCTTAACAAATTCCAGCTCTCAATGGGTTGATCTGCCAATCTTAGTCCTTGTTCCCTTGTAAGAAGATTCGGACTGCAGTTTTATGAGCACTTACCTGGTAGTAAATTTTACAGAATTCAGTGAGACTGCCTTCTCATAGGCATAGGACTGGGGTATCAGTATGTTCCCTAAAGGTTGATCCCAGGTAAGTCTGTATAGTTAATAGGCAGACTGACACCCCCAAATATTCATGGACAAAATTAATGCCTACAAATTATAAAATATAAGAAAAGGAGCAAACATGATGCTGGTAAGGTGTTCCCACATCTGAAAAGTTAAATGGAAACTAACTTTGTCTTCCTTTCTTGTCCCTTCTGGCTCTACAAACTAGTAACACGTCTGCTAAACACAAATAGCAAACACAAAAGAGAGTAATATGGGTGGAAGGAAGAGATTCGGATTTGATCTTCTAGGAAACAGACTAGCCGTGACAGCAGCCACCTCAGGCCGACTAATCGACATCTTCCCAAGCTTTGTCCGAGCTATTAAATCTCTGCAGGCCAAGTATCTCTTTGCCAGGCTCAGACGAAGCTGCCTCGCAATTTCGGATTTGAGCTTCCTTATTAAATTCGAGTTTTCTTTTAATTTCTATTAAACTGCCTTACCTGCAATAATGCTCAGCGAAACCATTTCCGCGGAAGAGGGAAAGGCGGCCCAAAGCTTCAGAAAGGGTTCCAAGAAAGCGGAGCAGAAGAAAGTGCGAAGCTGCGCGAATAGAGTTCCACAGATGTTGCGGCTAAGCTCTTACAGTGTACCTTGTGGCTTGGCGAGTTTTGATTCCCACCGCACGGACGCGCTTTTTTCCACGGTTTTTTTTTTTGGGGGGGGGGGAGGGGAAGGGCAGTCTTTTTTACATTCCAACTGGACTAAAGAAAAAAATGCAATGATTTCCGAAACACAGTTTTTACCGGTAGTAGGTCGAAGACACATAGTACTTCGAAAATCTCCCCACTTCTACCCGGAGAAGAGAGAAAAGCCGTATCGCTCTAGACAGGGCTGGTTCTCTTTATAAAAACTTTAAAACGTGGCAAGAAGGGATCCTACAAAATGACAAGAGGTGCCAGAAAGGAACCAAATGGGTTATGGTTTAAGAGGCCAGCAAATTGTCTGGTTCTTTCAACCTCAAGATACGAAATTGATTCCATATATCTGTTTTGTTCTCTCTTTCTCATGGTTTCTTTTTACTGATGTCAATGAAAAGCGAAGACTAATCCAGCTTTCATTTTTGTAACTAACATCAATAATAACGGCAACAAAAACAGAGGAAATGAGAGTCAGAAAAAATGGGGTATGCTCATGTTTTAAATAACCGTGATCGTGCGGGTTTTTGTTTAAGCAAGGAAAGCTGAGCAAATGGTTCCCCTGAAGAAGGAAAGCCCCACATGAGCAAACTATCTGCTGAAACATGCATACCTACATGGCGTCCTTTTCTCATGTCTTTATAGTCTGTTAACAGTGCAGTGGCTTCCTTCTTTTTTAAATTCCACCCATTTATCCAGCACCCATTATAATGATTTTAATACCTTCCTTTTCAGAATTGTTTTTCTACTCTCAGGGGTGCACAAGATATTACTGTGTGGATTCAGTTAAGCACTTCCTAACCGCCTATCTTGGCATGTATTTTATTTTAGTTAAGAGATGAATATTCCTTCCTTCAGATTAATTTTGAAATTGACCTGGAATTACTGGTTCAAATGGAATTGCTTCAGATGTTAGTCTTTGGGAGGTAATATGCCAGAGACAAAGGAAGAGATTCTACTGCAGTCTGTGATCTGAAGGCCAACTTCCTATCTTCAACCCCTTCTCTTCACAGCTGCCTGCAGCTGGTGCTGGCTCCTCAAGAGCTCAGAGATGGGGGTCTCCTAACAAAGAGCTCTCCTGCTTTTTGTAGGACTGGGGTGCTTTAGTCTTCCATTTTACCACACTAGGACCCCTCCCTGCAGTGCCCCCAAATTTGGAACCCATCCCATGTTAATCTGGTTAACCCTAGTTCTTTAGATTAGTAAGTGGCTCATTTGTTATTCTCTCAGTTCTCCTAGATTTGATGTCTGGGAATGAAATCCAAATACAGTAGACCTCATTGTTCTGAAGAAAATAAATTTCTTTCAAATATGAACAGGAGAGCAAGTTAATCCTACTTTTTAAAAACACTTTGTGTGTTTAAAAAACAATGTTCTCAAAAGCTGCCTCACTCTGAAATAAATCTTCTCTTTTTATGTATGATTTACTTCCTTGTACATGTACTGTACTTTGGATTGTCTACTCACTGTTGGATAACACATACCATATTTTAGTACTTGTACTGTGTTCACTATTTAGTTTCCTTAAACACAAATGCTCCAGGATTAAGGCAAATGGACCACAGATTTCAGTCACTTGCTTGTCTGCTTCTATTAATAATCCAGCAATGGATCTTGTTCCTTCCTTTTCTCCTTATTCTTTAATAAATCCTGTTCAAAGTGGGCATATTCCAAATCATGGATACTTTTATCTCCAGGATTCTTTAAAGGAATACTTCTGCAACTTTTATGGGAAAAGTTCATTTTTCCCATTAAAGCAATCAATCAAGACTTTGTGAAAATATGACCCCAAAGCAAAGCACCCCATGAAGTTTTAATGTTGGTGGGGAGGATTCAATGAAGCAAACTTTTGTGCAAAGTTTGTAAAACTGAATGGGAATTATTCAACTTGGTGAAGCTTGCCTAGATTATACAACGCCAACTTTTCACACATTGCCAGTAACATATATATTCCATTAAAGCTTACAGAAGGAGGTGCATCAAGGGCCACACACAAGAAAAAGGAAAAATCTTAAGAAAAAAAATGAGTTCAATTTATTCTCTTTTCTTTTTCTCCTTCTTCCTTTAAGGCTACACTCTGCTCCGTAGGGTTTGTGTCAACTACATATTCCCCTAGAAGCGAATTTGTGAGGCAGCTTCTTTTACACAAATTCGGATCTACAGGGTACATGCAGAAGACAGACCTCTTCTTTTGCCAAAAAGGGAGAAAAACATGTTAGTTTTCAGCAAATGTGGTTGGTATTGGGAAAAACAATAGTCCAGTTTCCAGAAGAAACTATATTTGGAACCGTATGCTTTTGCAAATTTGTGCAAAATAACCAGAATCTGTAGTACAATCAATAACTGTCTCATATTTCGTGCTCACTTTGGCAGCACATATACTAAAATTGGAATGATACAGAGAAGATTAGCATGGCCCCTGCGCAAGGATGACACGCAAATTCGTGAAGCATTCCATATTTTTTTTAAAATAAATGTCTCATATTTCGCAAAAGGGCATGCAGTTTTGGAAACAATCTGAAAATTAGGGAAAGAAAATGAAGGTGGGAAGGTAAATACTTAAATAGTTTGGTGGATTAGAGGAACTTTAAGTAGGAAGACATTCATTCTGAATCTAGTTCAACAAGATTTATCATTAGACAAGTTTTATCGTTTCATTAGAATGAAAATCACTCCTTTGCACTACTTCATTGTACTAACAAATAACTTGTTGCAGACATTGCAAAGATTTTTAGGCAACTCTGGATAATTGCATAAAGTAAGAAGTAGAGAAGAAAAGGCAGGGAAATCTGGAAACCAATGCAGAGGTAGATGGGGAAATAGGAAGTGGTGCCTTTTTCTTAGCACTTCCTTCAAACCCCAGAAAAATGAAGAACAGAAAAGATCAAAGAAATGCAATCCCCATCCTACCACCAAAATGGGGATATAAAACAATAAAATATGTATCCTGTGTAAACCATTAATCTTCTGTAAGTAGGAAAGAGGGGAAAAAAGCTGTAAGCAGATGTTCAAAAGAGGTAGGGTACAACTCCAATATTGTTTTAGGTTGCAGTACTACTTGTCCCCTAAGCCTTACTGAATTTACTGTGCTCTAGTCCTACCCCAAATTAAGGGATTACAGGGTTGTAAAAAGGTTTTTTTTTTACTCCTATGTAGGTCATATGATTTCACTGTTAATCCAGAAAAGAAAGCTTTTCATCACCTAGACTTATTTATCAGAAGAACAATTTCTTTTCTTCAGAAGTTAGGATTCAGCTACTGGAGCGTGAGGTGTGCTTCTCTAGATAAAATTGTATCTGGTAAGTAGATGCATCAGGGTTTATTTGTGAGCCTGGCACCCTTTATCAGCAGAACACATAAGCACACAATTCAATCCTACACAAGTGTGTTTAGAAATAATTTCCACTGAGACCAATAAGAACATGCTCTTACCTAAACTGTGTAGGATGTGTTGCATTTTGAGAAGCAAAACTGTTCGCTTCAGGGATATATTAATTTCAGACAGAGCAAAACAAATTTGGAAGGAAATTTGACTGGACAAGAGCTCACTATTTATCACCATTATTTTCAGGTTTTCCCTCCTTCCCAACTTCCTAACAAACAACATCCCTTCCCCCCCAGCCAAAAAACACAACTGAAAAAGACTCTTAAAACATCTTTGTTCCTTTTTCCAATAATCAAAATTTCAATAATATTTCAAGTTTGCTTTCAGCAGGACTTTCTTCTAACTATGTCCAGATTGACTATCTTCAGCCACAAATGGAGTGTTGACATTTGTGGAGTGTCACTTTGTCTTTATAAGGGGGAATAAACCCCTTTCCAAAGTACACCAAACTTCATAGATTGGCAGAAGAACGTTAAAGGGTGTTCAGAACTAAGCTACAGCACTTGGTGAGGAATAGATTTCAATGAGTGCGGCTTACTTCCAAGTAAGCTTCTTTTCCCGATTCTGGTGATCAAAGTTAAAAAGAAATTCCTGGTTTCTTCAAGGAAGTTTACCAAATATGGTAAAATACATCTTTCACACACCAACTCTTGTCTTTCTTTTGATTTGGATCTTTTCCATTTTTTCCTTTCCTTTTTTGGGAGGGGAGTGTTCTATGTACATTTTAAACAACGTAAGGCTAGAATGTACATAGAACACCTTAAGATACAGACTTTCCTTAAGATACAGGCGTTCCCGTTCCCGGGAACGAAAAATTAGGACCATTTTGTCTTTTAAAACAAACAAACCAAAGAACAGAAACAGCGATACCAGTTTTAAAAATCCCTTGTACAAATACACAAATGGGGGGATGGGGTTTATCCCAGTATCATCAGCACCCCTAGCGTTTAGCAGAAATGTTCACTTTTTACTCTTCCAAAGCACACATACCCCGAAATCAAAAGATAAAGCGCGGTCCCTGTCTCTCCCCCTCCCCTTCCCACTCCCTAAGCTTTTGCGCTTAATTGGGAGGTGGAGAAGAAGCACTTTCGATTGCTCTATTTAAAATGTCTCAACTTTTCAGAAGTTTGGAAAGGCATATTTAGCCAAGACACTTCTGCATTTCAAACAGGAAAGTTAACGGGGCTAAAAACAAAAAACAACCCAACCTCCACAAATGTGGCCAAGGATCCTGTTTGCAAAGTGCAATAAAATTAAATAGATAGGTGAGGATGGTTGAGCAAGGATTGCCTACAAAGGGGCCTCACCCTTCGGGGTCCTGTGAGAAAAGGGGATTCCTAGGGGAATCTCTCTCACCAGCATAGCCTATAGAACAAAGCACCTGCCAGGACATTACACCTAAATACCTTGGCACAGACCTACTGTAACCTCCTGGCATACATTGCGCTGGTTTCCATTTTCGGGAGAGGGGGTGTCGCGCAAGAATCGCCACAATGCTTATGGCCGCCACTCTGTCCTCTTTCGGTCTAGATCGATTCACAGCACCCTTCACCCCCATTCCTGTTTCATGGTCCCGAGTTGGGCAGCTCTCCGCGTTCCCTCCTCCCACAGTTAAAACGATTCATAAGCTGGCTCGCTACCAGTCAGGATACAAAATGCAGCCGCTTACCCAGACTACTTCAGCCGCAAACACCCCACCCCCCCAATTCAACCTTAATACTAACCAGAAATGTAGATTCTTGGCTTGTACGTTCCCCTCCTCCTTCATGTCAGAGATTATTTTCTCCTGTTAGGAAGCCTTTCTCTTTTTCTTCTTTCTTTCTCTCGGCTTTATAGCCTATGGTATAATTAGTCATTAGCTTTCAAGCAACTGTAGGCCTAACTGAGCCTTTTCGATTTGGATATTTCGATTTGGATACCGGCAAGTTTTCGTATTCATCTCCATACTTTGTCAGTCTTTGTTAAACAGCTAGGCGTGTCCCAAGTGCCTCCAATATTTTAATATTTGTTAGACGAGCTGACCTGAGTTTCACCCCACTCCGGGGCTCTCCCCCTTGCATTTATATAATACGCTTGCATAGTTCTCTTGGTCTTATTGAATTTTACTCAGGTAATTACTTTGGACTGGAGAGGAGCGGGGAGAATGCCAGGGCCAGACATATGAGCGCAATCCTGCCCTTTATAGGGGCCGCAATTACTCTTTACTCCTTTTAATACATATCTCTTTTACTTACACATAGTTATGGCAAATATAAGACACCGCATCCTTGTGGATACAAGGCACACATACATGTAATTGTACCTATGTACTCAACACTTACAATGGAATTAGTATGCATGCAATATAATACCATATATGTACAAAGAGTGAGAGAGAGTACAATTATTCAGGTAACTGGTTTTTCTTCCTTTGGTTCGGGAAAGAGAAAGCTTTTCTTTCTTTGTTTGGTCTTGGGGGTTATAGTTGAAAGTACACTTGTCACAGGGGAGGAATTTTAAGAAACACTTAGCACAGAGAGGGGGAGAGATACTCTAGCAAATGGAGGGAGGAGTAAAGAGGGGGAAAGAATTGTCTGTACAATCCCCCCCCAATAACCTGTCTTTATAGCTAAGTAAAATACCACTAAAGAATAAAAAATAGGTCAAATCTCACTTATACCTGATACAGTTGCCCCTTTGAAAGATTTAGCTGCTTCTAGAAAGATACTAATTAAAAGGAAAGAATACTTCTGGAAATACCCAGGCCTAACTCACCCAAGTTAGATTTTTACTATTATTACTCAGCCAGATGTTCAGACTGGATGTGGCATTTTATCCACCTATCCAGTCTTTCCCAAGGACCTGTGATAGGCAGATGTTGATGTTTGATGGTGTTAAAGGTCTCCTCCCAGGATGTAAGCTGTTAGAGTAAAGCTGCCTTTTGCAATTGACCAATGGTGATTTTGTTAATGCCCATGATGTTCAAGTGGTGCTCCAGTTGTTTTGGGACTACTCTTGTTATTATCTTCTTTGCCTGTTTTTTTTTAATATACTGGCCATGTAATACTTTGTCTTCCCATGTCTCTTTAAGATTCTTCATTTGGTCTTTCTTGTAGGCCAGTTTGTTCTCTCCAGTACTCAGTCAGCCTTCCTGGTATACTAGCTTCAGTGCATCTTTTTCCCTGTCCTTCAGATATTCTTCCAATGCCCTTTTTCTTCCTCAGCCATCTGATGCACTTGCAACATTCCACATTCAGCCATTTTTCTTGGCACACAGAGTCTGTCAACATCACTGCAAGGATGAAGGGCTTTCATTATTTTTCTGGTCTTCCTATCCAGGGCTTTTAGTTCTGCTGAGTCCAGTCCACTATTCCAGCTGTGTATCTAATGACTGAAATTGCCCAGGTGTTAATTGCGTTGATGGTATTTCCTCCACTGACTTTGGACTTTAAGATCTTCTTCACTCTTTTGATGTATTCACTTCTAATCTTTTTCTTCACTTCATTGTGCTTGATTTTGCCAGCTTGAAGGATGCTCAGGTATTTGTAGTTATCTTCATCCAGACTCTTGATGTGATTTCCATAGGGCATTTTTATTCCTTCAGTTTTCACTATTTTTATAGCAATAGCAATAGCATTTTGACTTATATAGCACCCCAAAGTGCTTTACAGCACTCTCTGGGCAGTTTACATTGTCAGCATATTGCCCCCCAACAACCTGGCTCCTCATTTTACCAACCTTTATGGAGGATGGAAGGCTGCGTCAACCCTGAGCCTGTCAGGATTGAACTCCAGGATGTGGGCAGTTAGCCTGCAATACTGCATTCTAACCACTGCACCACCAGGGATCTCTCCCTCCCTCATTTGATGGTGAGCATTGTGTATTTGTCCAGTCTTGGCTGTATATACGGACAGTGTTGAGCAGCAATTCTATTTCAGATGGTGTTTTTGCATACAGTTTCAGATGTCCATGTAAAAAAGGTGGGATAGTCTGGCAGATGTTTTTGATGTTTGATAGCCATGGCCTGAGTTATTCACTATTGTTGACAGAGGAATCAGTGGAATGACAAATAGTGGTGAAAGTGAGTCTCCTTCAAAGATTCCTCCCTTGATGTTAACCTCTCCCAATCTATCACCATTGACCAGCAACCATGTCTTCCCTTGTGCCATCAATCTTTGCAGAAAGCTTCTGATGTTTCCATTGACTCCTGTTATTTCTAGGCACTTGATTATCCAATCATGTGGCAGGGAGTCAAATGCCTTCTTGTAATCAATCCATGCTACATTCAGGTTGGTCTTCCTTCTCTTGCAGTTTTCCAAAATCATCTTGTCAATTAGGAGTTGATCTTTTGTTCCTCTGCTATTTGGGCAGTTTCCTTTTTGCTCAGGTGGAAAGAGCTTCTTTTCAACTTGATGCTGTTGGACTGCGTCAGCTACCACACCGGTTAGCAATTTGAATGTTTTTTTGTAAGCAGGTAATTGGTCTGTAGTTGCCTGCTACTGCCCCTTTTGCTGGATCTTTCATTATAAGGTAGGTTTTGCCAGATTGGTAGCCACTCTTCAATTTCATCTGCTTGCAGTATGTTGTTAAATTGCTTGGCTTCGAGTGGGTATAGACCAGTCAGATGTTTCAACCAAAAAACATGCAGTTCATCTTCAGCTGGTGCTGACAAATTCTTGATCTTCCTTGCTCTTTTCTCCTCCACTTTTGCTGTTATTACTAGTTCTTTCATTTCTACTTTTTTATTCTTATCCATCTCCTTTAACCAAGCTGCATCTTTGTTGTATTTCTTTGGGTTATCCCACATCTGCACCCAGAACTGCACTGTTTCTTCCTTGTCAGGTACTGACTGATTCACTGCAGTTTCTCCATTGATGGATTGGTAGAAAAGTTTCTGATTGAATTGAAATTGGAGATTCTGCCTATAATTTGCAATTTGAGCTTCATATCTGCTGATCTTCAAATAACTGTTATTTGCTGTTTTATTATTTCCAGTCCTTCCTTGATCTTCCTTGTTTCTAGGTGATATTTCTCGATTAGGTATACTTTGGTCTTCTTGTTCTTCAGGTTTTCTTTCATCTGTTCTAGCTTGCTTGCATCTGATTGCAGCTTGCTGATCTTATTTTCCAACCTGATCTTCCATTTTGGTGATGCACTGTTTGGCTTTTTTTCTTCTTTGTTGATTTTGCATCCCAGGTATTCAGTTATAAGTGCAGCTGTGCTGTGCATTAGTTGATTTGTTTCTTGCAGTGAGTGGGTGCTAATATTTGATATTACAGTACTGTCATCTTTTAATACTTGTGATAGCTGTTTCTTTGGAACAAGCTTCAATGCAGGCAACCCTATTCTGTTGGTTTTGAACTGTTCTAGATGCTCAGTTATTCTTTGTTTCAATTATTCTCCTTCTTTAGTAGTGGGCTTTGTTCTTCCTGAGAAGGAGACAGTGGAGAGGGTGTTTGGTTTCACAATGAAAATAACTCAATAGCTATGCTGACTTCCTTTACTGCCGACTTCTCCTTTGTCTCTACAGTCTGAGTAACTTCTGACAAGGCTTTGATTTCTTTGCCCTGCATAGACCTTTGCAGTTCTTCCAATTCTGCTTCTCAAGTTGTCCTTTTTATTAGTTTATAATAAAAAATACAAAAACAAATAATAGGAAAAATAGGGGAGGGAAAAGGGAAGGGGAAAGTGTAGAAAAGAAGGGAAAAAGAAAGCAAAGGTGTTGACTTCCGACTTCCTTTGTTGCAGTAGAATAAGATAGTAACATCAGACTGCAACTTTTTACTTTTATATAATAGTATAAACTAGCCATTTCTATAACAACAAATCTATCTAATCGCTAAAACCCAAAATCAAAATTTCATTTTTTTCCACCTCAAGCACAAAGTCCAAAAGCGGTTTCCAAGTAGAAACAAAAGTACCAATGAAGGAGAATATTTGTAGCTTAGGGTTGAAATGAGGTGCTCTCTGAGCTTGGTTGTTTTCTTGCAGACTTTTCATTACCCTAACTATGGTAGGTAACATCATCAGTGCTAGTAAGGAGTGCTGTTTGCTGTTTATATTCTGGTGTCTTGCCTGTCTGAGCGGGTGGGTGGGGGGTCTTAGGAATTCTTTGGTTGGGTTGCTTACTAATGGCTCTGTGGCAGTTTGATTGGGGTATTGCTTACTTGATTGTTGGTCTGAAAGTGACCTTAGAGTTAATCTATGCTGATCTGAGTGCTGATTACTGGTGGAGAAGTGCTGGAGTCTTTTTCTGTTTTAGGCTGGTTGATTGTCTCTTGCATAATCTATAGATGTTGTTAATGTCTATGTGCCTACTGATGGCTGATTTGTCAGAGTGCCAGGCTTCTAGAAATTCCCTGGCATTTTTGGATTTGGCCTGGTCTTGGATTGTCACATTTTCCCAATTGAAATTATGGTTAAATCTGTCTATATGTTGTGAAATTAAATAATTTTCATCATGCCTTTTGACTGCCAGTTGGTGTTCATGGATGTGTTGTGCCAGTCTTCTGCCTGTTTGTCCTACATAGTCCTACATGACAAAAATTCTTTAATTTCACAACATATAGACAGATTTAACCAAATCCAAAAATGCCAGAGAATTTCTAGAAGCCTGGCACTCTGACAAAGCACTCAGATCAGCATAGATTAACTCTAAGGTTACCTTCAGACCAACAATCAAGTAAGCAATACCCCAATCAAGAAACTGCCCACAGGGACTTCCGGTGGCAGGCGCCTTCGCTGGACGCAGCTGTTTGCTGCTCCCGCCTGTTTCTGCGTAAAAGCCGTTTTGACAGCCTGCATCAGCTGTCAAACGGCTTGATACCTTTCCCCTGGGCATAGGGGGAAAGGTGAGCTGCCCGAGGTAGGAGTTGAGTTCCCGAGTCGTCCCTTGTGGACGATGTAGGTGAG
>NW_015388200.1:147382-158930 GCF_001527695.2 Protobothrops mucrosquamatus | reverse complement strand
ATATATATATATATATATTTCACCTACTTATGTAGAATAATACCTTGTGGAGTTAGGGATATTAATATTAGTTTACTTTTAGTTGAATAGTATCCTGGGATTAGGTTTGGGAAGTCCGGGTGGGGGGTGGGGGGTAGGGGTTTTTTCAATTGTGATGTATCTGTGATGTGCTTTTTTTTATGTTGAAAACAATAAAAAATTTATATTAAAAAAAAAAAAAAAAGAAACTGCCCACAGATCCATTAGTAAACAGCCCAACCAAAGAATCTGTAAGACCCACCCACCCAGACAAGACATAGAATATAAACAGACAGCAAACAGCACTCCTTACTAACACTGATGATGTTACCTACAGTAGTTAGGGTAATAGAACCTCTGCAAGAAAACAAGCAAGCTCAGATAGCACCAAGGACCCTTCTGTTCTATCCCAGCCTACGTGAGTCCTTGTTAACTCACAAGGACCAACCCCTCTTTTAACAAGTAGGCTGGAAATGCAGGAAAAACAAACCCCTTTTATTAATTAGGTACAGACCTGCAAAATGTCCCAAAAGCAAAGGCAAACAAAACATGATGCAAACGGAGAATTGTTCAAAGGCAAACAGAACACAATTCAAACAGAGTTGTTCATAGGCAAGGCAAACAGAATCTGATTCCATGAAAGTTGAGTCCTTTGCAAACTGTTGCCTTCAGCAACCAGCAACACCCACACCTTCCCTTTTTATTATGCAGCCCCAAGGCGTGGTTTCTCAATGCCTTCTCCTCCTCCCTTGGAGTTGTCCCATTGTCTCCCTCTGTCCTGCTCTTGTTGCCTGTCTGCGTTTGTGAGTAGCTGTGAGTCCTCAGAGTATGACTCAGCTTCCCCACACAGCTGGGTCTCAGCCTGAGCACGATTGGAGGGGCCAGGCTCTTTATCAGATTGTAAGTCCTGGAGCTCATCAGAGCCTTCCTCCTACTCTGATGGCTCTCCAGGCCCCTCCTCCTCCTCTGATTCCCCGGACTCAGCTGCCGGGTCCACTGGCTGGCACAGACTCACAACACCCTCAGAAACAAAAGTAATTGTGTTTTTTTCTTTTATCAAAGCAGTCAATTTAGCCATCTCTGGTAACTCCATCAACTTTTGCAGCCATTTGTCCATTGTGGGGATCGAAGTGTCCTTCCATTTTTGTGCATAATCTTGCTGCTGTGAACATATATGACATCAAAGTTCCATTTTTTCCCCAAGTCTTTTTCCATTAAACCCAAAAGAAAAGTTTCTGGTTTTATCTTTATATTCACTTTAAGAATCTTCTGTATTAGAATACGAATCCTACTCCAATATTTCTTTGCTTTATCACATGTCCACCACAAATGATAAAAAGTCGCTTCTTTGCATTTACATTTCCAACTTTTATTTGAAGTACCTTTGTACATTCTTGATAACTTATTTGGTGTTAAATACTAACGATACATCTTATAAAAACATCTTTCAAATTATAAGTTAGTGTAAATTTTAAACCTTTCGTCCACATATTCTCCCATTGTTCAAGCTTTACATTATATCCAAAGTTCCTTGCCCACTGAATCATACAATGCTTTACATATTCACTTTCAAAATTAAAATTCAATGTTTTATAGACCTTAGCAATAATATGTTCATCACTACCACACAGTAGGATTTCCAATTCATTTTTAACAAAGTCAAACCCATAACTCTTTTTGTCTAATTTAAATCTTTCTTTTAATTGTAAATATGTAAACCAATGGCAGACATGTCCTTCTGATTCTAGCTCTTCCTTAGACTTGAGGATAGGCTCACCAAAATTAAAAGATGTTATTTTACCATAAGTCCACCAGTCCGGCTTCGCCACCATTTCTTTTCTGAAAAAAGCTTTCTGAGGGGACACCCAACGAGGCATCTTTGTAGAAAAACTTGTTTTATATTTATTCCAAACTCTTAGAATGGCACGTATAACAAAGTGGTTGTTAAAATCAACATTTACTTTAACCTTGTCATACCATAAATAATTGTGCCATCCAAATCTTAATTTGTGACCTTCTAAACCAAGTAGCTGCTTGATTTCTGCTTCTGTGAATACTTTTATTTTGTATTATAAATTTATGTTGATCTGGTAGCCTCTGTTCTGTCATTTCTTATTCTGGATGTTGTTCTTTCCAGAACTGGTGCATTCATTTCAAATATCCTTTTCTTGTTGGGCTTGATCTGTAACAACAGATCATTATTTGTTTTCTATCTCTGTATATTTGTGACAGGTAAACACCTTTTCTTCCAGTAGTTCTGCAGCTGCTGGCCCTGGTTGCTCAGCCACCAGTCCTGAGTTATGTAGCCCATTTTTCACCAGATGTCCAGGAACTGCAACACCTACCAGTAGCATGGTCCTTGTTGATTGTTGTTACTTGGTCTGGTATGGGTTTCTGTAATTTACCTCTTACCATATTGTTTATGGGAGAGACATTCTTTGTCTGACTCCTCTCGTGAGACCTGTCCAGTATGGTTGAACCTCTGGCATAGGTCTCATGTTCCTCAGAGCACAGACGCCCCACAACTATGTCAAGGTAGTGCCTCACTGGGGATTTAATATTATTTTCAGACTGGATTTGGCATTTTTATCCATCTTATTGAGTCCTTCCCAAAGACTTGGGATAGACAGATGTTGATGTTTGATGGTGTTAAAGGCATAGTAGCAGGATGTAAGCTGTTTTGAGTAAAGCTGCCTTTTGCAATTGACTGGTGGTGATTTTGTCAATGCCAGTGGTGTTCAAGTGATGCTCCAGTTGTTTTGGGGTAGCTCCCAAGGAGCCTATTACTATTGGCTATTACTATTACCTTTTCTTTCTTTTGCCACAGTTCCAGTCCTTCTATTTCTATTTGCAGGTCTTTGTATTTTGTTATCTTCTCTAATTCTTTCTCTTCTCTTCTGCTGTCTCCAGGTACTGCCATGTCCACTATCCAGATTTTATTATTATTTAAGGCCTTTCTTATTGTTCTATCCTTTTATTCTGCACATGCCACTTATTCTACATGTATTAAACACAGAGCAATGCTTTGCATAGGTTACTGACAAAGCTGGCAAGTTGCCATTAAGTTATTGCTATGAAGAGGTCATTATGTTGATTTCCTTGTAGAAATAACCATTCTCTTTCATTTTTTCTCTACAGTGGATGGAAGCTTTGTCTACTAGCCAGCAAGCTTCAGTGGTGTCTTCCTTTTTCTTAACTGATGTTAAGGGCTGGGTTATGGGAGGGCATGAAAACTGAAAGTGGTTGGTTGGACAGTTAGTTATTATACTAACTAGAGATGACTGCACTTTAGAGATAAGTGAATTAATTAAAGGTACCAAGGGATCAATCACCCAAGTTCAAACTAAACAGTTGTATTTAAATGCCAGTATGTCCTGAAAGGTATTAGCTGGATAAGGCAACTGCATTCATTTTTTAAAATAAAATTTAGGAATACAGAATATTATCTGATTAAATGCAGATAAACAGCATAAAGCCACAAACTAAATGCATAAGTGAAACACACAGTTGATTTAAAATAGCTTCAAAATTAAAAGTTCAATATTTGGTATTGTGGAAAATTCAGCTTCAAAAGATTATTTGACAACAGATAAAGAGTAGGCAGGCCTGGCTTTCTTATGGTTTTTAGAAGCAAAGCCATGACAGTAATTTGTTGTTTAAAAGAGAAAACCATTCAAAGTAGCCAGTTGCTATTAATATGACAATATTGCATCATGCTCTAAATCAGGACTTCCCAAACTTTTTACTTCATTGCCCAAAACCGCTTATCAGAAAGTCCTTTTTACCCAATGTAGGTAAAACACTAAGTAAATTAAATGTCCCTGTTGTGATTGGGTAATGGCTCTGTGTGTGTCACCCAAAGAAAACCCACTTTTACCCAATTATGGTTAATATTACACAGGTTTGGGAAGCACTGCTCCAAATCCCCAAAAATTGCCTGTAAACTGCTGCTATAAATCTCTAAACATTCAAGATGGATTGGGTTCTAAATCTTTTGGAACCTCATCTTAGAGTAATGTGGGGAAAGGTTTAGAACATTACTGTGAGCATAAATTAAGATTTGTGATTATTACTATTATACACTATTAAAGGTAATTTCTTAATTTCAAATCTTTTTATTTTTGATTAAAAATACTACTTAAGGACACCTGGGCTGCGTCCAGGTGTTCAAAGACATTTTTCTTTAGAAAGAGGAGATAATACGGGGAGGGAGGAGATCCTTCAGAGCCCGCCCCAGAGAAAAGCCTTAGTCCCAACTTGCCCCAGGTACGTTTCCTCCTTAACGCCGGGAGTTCTCTTCTCTCGTCCCTAGTCATAAAGCCTTTTCCTTCTCTCCCCCCACCTCTCCGCCTCCCGCCCTCCTTAGCAGACTTTCGGTCTATCCTCCTCCAACACAAAGACCTGATCTCGCACCGCCTAAACTTTTGACCCTCGGCTTTTTGACCCTTGAAATGGCTGCTCTCCGATCCACCTAAGATCAACGTCCCCTCGCCAGACTCCCGAACTTCCATCCGTCGTTCCTTTCCCAATTTCGCAATACGGTCCCCCCCCCCAGGCCTGTCCACAATATATTTGCCCTCCGGGGCGGAAAAAGGGGGAAGGAAGAACGAAAGAATCTTGAAGGGTGGAAACGTAGTAGGCAGAAGCTGTCTCGCTTTTCTTCCGTTTCATGCCGGGTAGCGGTGGTGGAAAGTGGTCCCCCGCACCGCCGCTTCCCAGGGCAAAGCTTGGGGAAAGGAGGACCCTCTCCAGGCACCGAGCCGGGGAGAGTTGGGCACCTACTGTGAATTGGTCTGAAGCGAGCTCTGCTGGCAATATCACGTTGTTACAAGCGCAGAGTTTCACCCTTCTTCCCTAGCTCCAGCTCCTTTTCCCAGCCCCAAACCCGCCAATACGATACTGCTGTAAAGTTCTTTTTACGGGGAGTTTTCAATTTGTGTTTCCTCTGTAAAACAACAGACCTTTTCACAAAACGTGAAAAATCAATTCCAGAAGTTTAGGCCTGTAAGGCCAGGTCAACAACAGCCCACCCATCGCTCAAACCTGAGGCTGGGGAAGGTGCAGTCCTATGCCTGCAAACGGTTGGGAAATTCCCACTGATTTTCCCGGGGTTTGCGATCTGTTCAAAACATCGAAAAGGAAAGGAATCTCCGAAGTTCGGTTTTTGAAGGAAGGAAGTGTTGGGAGGAATTTCCCCTTTCGGTTCTTCCAGCCGGGATTCTCCTTGACGGCGCAGCGCGGAAGAAATAGATCGTGAAGCCAGCTACCGAAAAGAGAGGTTTAATCTCGAGGATCAAAGTCGAGTGACAATTCAGCTTGAATCCCCGGCTAGCTAGACAGAATGGTCTTCAAACATGAGTTTTTATACCCTTTCGTGGTTTCCAAAACTTGTCATTTCTGATTGGTGAGTTTGAATCTGTCTTTTCTGATTTGCTGGTCAGTGACTTTTGTTGGGCAAATTTCCTTCCTAATCCTGCCTGAAAGGTGTTTAATGGCTTTATTGTTGTGTGTTCGTTAATCCTAATTGCTGCTAGCCAGTTCTCCATTTAGTGTGTGTTAAGTGTTTGCCACCTAGCCTCAGGCTGCTGCTGAATCAGGTGTGTTTGCCTGACTATTCCCTCGCTGGGGTGAGGAGGGGGTGTCCCACATTTTGGGCTATTGCTGGCGTACCAGTGGTTAGCCCAACTGGTTCATATATGCGGTAGCGGTGATCAATTTGACTCATCATGAGGGAGGTTTTCTTGCTCTGTTCTTTGCCTCTGATTGGAGTCCTGCAGATCTTTAGGCATTTTAACCCTAAAGGGACTAATTGGCATAGGCAACAAAGGAGGGCTCCACTTACTATGACTGTGATTATGCTTACAATGAGAATTCTCAACCAGTGGAAGTCTGGTAACCACGAGAAAAGCCAGGAAAGGTCCCAGGATGATTGGTCGTGTCCAATGTTCTGTGCTAGTTCTTTTAAATGTTTGATATCTCGTTCAATTAGTCCGGATTGGTCAGATAGGTTGAAGCAGCAGAGCCCACGGAATTCTTCACAGCCATGATTGTGCCTTAACAATAAGTAGTCAATAGCTGCTCTATTCTTGAGGGTTGCTTCTCTGACTTGCCTTAGTTCCTTGTTTAAGGCATCTAGAGCATGGGAGGTGGTGTTTAGACTTTTAGCTAGGGTACATGCCAGGCTGTTTATATTCCTTGAGTTCCGTTTTGCAAGCCCTGGCACTCCCACTAGAGAGACAGCTAATGCAATATATTCAGCTTTGGTGAGAAGGGAGGTTTTTGAATCACAGTCAGGAGGTAATGTTTGGAAGCTTCTCCTTTGCCGCCTTTGCAGGGAGGGCATCAGCATTATTAGTTGCCCTAATGTACAAGGGCCCCCTGTGGAGTTTGCTGGCAGGTAGGAATAAGCTTTTAGGCCACACAGCAGAAACCATCCGGTAGGAAGTTTCATATAGCCATATGAAAAGGTGATGACCGTGGTGCTGTTGCAGGCCAGTTCGATGTTGGTGAGGTTGTAGCAGCTGGAGACCTTGGGCGTGTGGCATCCGGTTAATGTGAAGCAAGTGGCTGCTCGAGTTACAGTTGTTACTTGTAATATGTACATGTTGCTGTCTTTTATGTTTGTTGTCAAGCTCCACGGGGCTTGCCATTCGCTGGGGGGGGGAGTTGCAAAGCCCGCAGCAGCCGAACACCGCCACAGCTGCCCAACAGCAGAACGCCGCCGCAGCCGCCCAGCTCTCCTCCGGCATCGCTCCAGCCAGCAGGTACGACCCACGCCCCTCCCCTCGTTTCTCCACGCTGCCGCCTACCTCGCTCGGGCCGCAGAGGCCTCAGTTGGCGTCGCCCAGCGCGAGGGCGAGGCGGGGAGCATGCAGAGACCTGCCGTTTGCCGCGAGCCAGCCGGGAATCCGGAAGTCAGTGGATGGAAGCCGCGGAGGGCCAGGGAGGGTTGCGGGCGTCGGGGGAGGGGCCAGCAAAGGCTGCCGCGAGCGAGGAACAGTCGAGCCGTCGGCCTTCGGCCATTCGGCGGCCATCGGAACAGTCGAGTGGGAGGCCGGCCCGCACAACCAACAAGGCCGGGAGGACGCAGGGGCCGAGGAAAGGCTTCTACTGCGTGGACGGGGCTGCAACATCGGAAGGACTGACCAGGACGGTGATGGCATGTTGCAGCAGCCCAGCGGCCGATGGGACAACAAGCCCTGCGTGACTGTTTCCAGGGAGGGGTGGGGCCGGACTACGGGGGCATTTATGTGCTTCAGGCGGATGTTGGCTTGCTGCTGGGGGCGGGGTGAAGGGGTGTGGCACCTCTATATACAGCACTGGGAGCAAACCACTCCCAGTGCTGACTTTGTTTTGGCCGGGGATTAAATCACCTTGCTTTCACTACGTACCTGCGTTCCTGTTGTATTTGTCTCCTCGGGACGCCGTCGGACGGAGAGTGTCATTTGTACTGGTCCCCCAATCAAAAATATTGTAATATGAGGCTGTGAGTGAGTGCTCTCTTAACTTAGTGTCGTTACTGATGGCTTGTGGTGCTATTGCTACTCCCATTAGGCATGTGGTTAAGATGTCTTTTACTGATCTACCCCCAGAAAGGCAAAAATCGGTGGTGTTTAGCACTTCTCTTGCTAAATACTCCCATACATTCCCCTTTTTTGGAAACAATTTTGGTTCCATGAACCCAGAGGTACATTTCAAATACAAAAATACAATACAAATAGTATGCAGGATTTTAACAAAGATGAACTTAATTCCCTCCCCCATTTGTTTCAGTTTCAAAACGTGTCTTTAGCGTCCACTCTTCAGTTTCTGGGTTTTTCTTGAGCCTCAGGTGTTGCCTCAGGTATAATGCTGTGGTCTACGACTGCTGGTCTGATGTGCGTCCAGTGGATCCAGGCGTTCCTTTCAGCTACTTTGATTGCTGTCTGGGTGGTTAGCAGAACTTGAAAGGGCCCACTCCACTTTGGTTGTAGTGGTGACTTGCGGCTGTATGATTTTATCCAAATCCAGTCCCCTGGTTCAAATCGATGTAGGTTTTCTTCCAATGGTAAGGTCTGTGTCAGGGCACTTTGCTTCCACAGTTCTCTGAGCCTCTGGTGTAGAGCTGTAAGATAAGAAGATAAGACTACCTCCCCCTTTTCTAAACAGAGGGATTGGGGGTCGAGGCCTTTGAGTGTGTCAGGTGGTCGACCGAACAATAATTCGAAGGGGGAGATACCTATGTCTCGCCTTGGCCGGGTTCTAAGGTGGAACAAGGCTATGGGTAGTGCTTGGGGCCAGGGCAGGCGGGTCTCCTGGCAGAGTTTCCCCAGGAGAGTTTTTAATTCTCTATTCTGTCTCTCTACCCCCCTCCCCCCCGAGGAACTGGGGTGTCCCGGTGTGTGTAGGTCTTCTTTAATGCCCAACACTTGGAGGACGTATGATTACCTGTGACACAAAATGTGTGCCCCTTTCCATGTCTAAAACACTTGGGACTCCAAACCTGGGTACCAGTTCCTTTAATAGGTGCCTTGCAGTTTCCAAGGCCGTGGCATGGCAGCATGGGTATGCCTCCACCCAGTGGGTGAGCTGGTCTCTGCAGACTAGCACGTATTGGTATCCATTGTTCCTAGGGAGCTGAATGTAATCTAACTGCAGTTTTTCAAAGGGGCGTTGGGCCCATGGTCGCCCCCCTGCGTGTGTTGCCTTTCTTGAGGAAGCATTGTTTGCTTGGCATATTTGACATGTCTTGGCTATCCGAGTGGCCTCACTGTAGACCCCTGGGGCATACCACACTCTCCTTATGGCATCTACTATTGCCTGAGTCCCACAGTGTCCTTTAGAGTGCAACTGCTGACAGATTAACCATAGCAGACATCTGGGGGCTATGGGTCTCCCGTCCGGGACCCACCAAAATCCTTCTCTATATATTGCCTTGCATTTCTCCTCCCATGTTTTTATCTCTCCTGGTTCTAACAGATCCTGGTATTGTACTGTTGGTCCCAATTGTAATGTAGGGAGAGTGGTGAACGCCCTCAGGGGTTAACTGGCAGCCCACTTAGCTGTTACATCAGCAAATTGGTTTCCTTTTGTGGCCTTAGAATCATCCTTTTGGTGTGCTCTACAATGGATGACTGCTAGGGATGAGGGTAGTCGGATAGCTCTCAGTAGGTCAGATATGAGGTTCGCATGAGCAATCGGTTGGCCATTGGATGCTAAAAAACCTGTTTGTTTCCAGAGAGCACCAGTCGCATGGCAGAATCCAAAAGCGTACCTAGAATCCGTATATATATTGGCAGACTGGTTCTCGGCTACTTCGCATGCCTTTTTTAATGCAATAAGCTTGGCCGCTTGGGCGCTGTAGCGAAGGGGCAAGGGGGAAGCCCAGATTGACTCATGGAGAGAGACAACTGCAGTTCCTGTTACACGGGTCCCATCAAGAAGGTAGGAGGAGCGTCAGTAAACAATTCTAGGTCTGTGTTCGGAAGGGGAACATCTGTTAAGTCGTGACGCGGTAGTTCAGCATCTTGGACCAGGTGTAAGCAGTCATGTAATACTTCGTCTGTTGGATTAATGGGCAACAATGTTGCTGGGTTGAGCGTGTTGCATCGTTCAAAGGTAATGTTCTGGATCATCACAGATCCATGTATCTTGTATAACTCTATGTAACCATAACTCTATGTAACCTTGTATAACTCTATGTATCCCTATGTAACAGGTCGGGGAGGGAGTTAGGGTCAGGGGCGGAGCTTCAAAAGGCATCCCTGGACACTAGCCTGGGGTCAGCCTTTGTTCTTTAGCCTTCACATGCAGCCACACGGCTGCAGACTCCACGATCACCCCACCATGTGACGCTTGGGAGAAGAGGGGAAAATCTAATGTCAATTTACCTGTGGGACAACCAGATTGCTGAAACTTATTTTGGACGCACCTCTACAAACTGTAAGTCTTTGTCTAGGATTCCCAGAATAAAGCAATATTTCTGTTTGTTCTTCTGAGTTATCTATCTGTTCCAGACTGCAAAAGATCAATTTTCATGTCCAGAACAGAATAGGTAATGTGTTCTTCTGTGAATAGTTCTGCTTCGTATTGGGCCAGGCGCTGATGGGTGAATGCCTGAGTTTGCGACTTTAAAAGTATCGCAAACACATCGTGGGGAACTCTTAAAATGAGGGGGTATCCCAAAACCAGGTCCTTTGATCGTTTAACCAGTTCTACGGTAGCAGCCACGGCTCTTAGGCATGGAACGGCTCCCCTAGCTACCGGATCTAATTGGACTGAATAATAGGCTACCGGTCTGAGTGATGGACCGAATCTCTGCGCCAACACCCCTGAACCCACACCTTTGTGTTCATGGACAAAAAGAAAAAAGAGCTTTTCGT
The DNA here is from genome assembly GCF_001527695.2 of Protobothrops mucrosquamatus. Lineage (NCBI taxonomy): Eukaryota > Metazoa > Chordata > Lepidosauria > Squamata > Viperidae > Protobothrops > Protobothrops mucrosquamatus. The sequence continues at coordinate 148,551 of NW_015388200.1, read as the reverse complement.
AATTAGGGAGACCCAGAACTGGGGCTGAGGCCAGGGTTTGCTTTATCTTTTTGTGGGTATTTGCCAATTCCTTCGTCCATTTGATAGGATCTGGTTGATACTTTCCGGTTAATTGGACTAAGGCACAGGTCGGCAACCCGCGGCTCCGGAGCCGCATGCGGCTCTTTCAGCCGTCTCCTGCGGCTCCCAGCCACGTGCAGTGCCCCCCCCTAAAAAAGTAGGACTCAAAAAGTTGAACCAATCAATTCAAACTTCTCACAAAAGAAGTTTGAATTGATTGGTCCAACTTCTTTGGTTTGTAGGACGCTATTCGCCATGGGCTCAACATAGACGGGAGGGGGAGGAAGACAGCTCCGGAGGGAGACAGCCCTGTAGCAAGAAGCTGGCGGTCCGAGTGGAGCGGCATGGAAGACCTACCGGTCAGCGTGGGAAGCTCCAGTGTTGCCGGTGAGCAAGGCTTGGCCTCCGCGGCCCAGTTCCGCACCCCGACGACCAGCTGGATTGGCTTTCACGGCTCCAGCCCGGGGACGCCAGAAGCATAGAAAGCGGTTTGGCGGCACTGCCGTGGGCGGGGTGTCCTTGCAGCGGACAACTTGGGCCCGGATATTTCCTGCGGCTCGCGGCTCGGGACCGGAGACACCAGTGGCGCATGGCCCGGACTGTCTGCGTTGCCATGGGACCACCCCCCTGCGGTGCCAGCTAATGCGGCATGTTTCCAGTGGCGAAAAAGGGGCCTGAGCGGCGGCGGAACAAGATGCTGGGCAGCACGAACTGAGCACGGTCTTGATAAGCAACAAGCCAAGGCCCTGCATCCCTCCTGCCGCCGCTTAGTTCATCCTGCCCAGCGTCTTACAATCGGTTGGAGAAAACAGGTGGATAGGATTGCAGCCAACGATAGTAGGACGTTAGAGCCGCCAACTCTGGTCTCCACCCGGGCGGGCAGGTGAGCGAAACCCCGAAAGCTTTTGTGTTCCTTTGCAAAGAGAAGATGCCGGTGGCGCATGGCCCGGGGGAGGGAAAGACAGTTCCGGGGGGAGGCAGCCACGCAGCCAGAAGCCGGCGGTCCCAGCGGAGCGGCACGGAAGACCTACTGGTTGGTGTGGGAGGCTCCAGCGTTGCCGGTGAGCAAGGCCTGGTGTCCGCAGCCCAGTTCCGCACCCCGATGACCA
>NW_015388200.1:135409-147135 GCF_001527695.2 Protobothrops mucrosquamatus | reverse complement strand
GGACTTTTTAGGCCCCGGATACCCCCCACCCCTCCCCCCTCAGCCCACAGCCAGGCACTGCAGCTCCGCAGCAGGAGGGAACCCTCCGGACCTTCGGTTTTCCCGGCTTGCCAACGAGGCTTGCAAACTCGGCTCCTGCCAGGGAAGCAGCACCTTTTGGGACGGGCTCTGAGCAATTGCATGCTTCGGGGAAGGAGCAGGGAGGTCTGCAAGTAGGCAGGCAGGCAGACGCTGGGCAGCACAAATTAAGCGGCGAGCAAAACCCTGAAACCTTTTGCGTTTGTTTGCAAAGAAACAGTGAAAGCCGGTCCAGCTGGTCGTCGGGGCATGGAACTGGGCTGCGGACGCCAGGCCATGCTCACCGGCAATGCTGGAGCCTCCCACACCAACCAGTAGGTCTTCCGTGCCGCTCCGCTGGGACCGCTGGGTTCTGGCTGCGTGGCTGCCTCCCTCCGGAGCTGTCTTCCCCCCCCCGACCATGCGCCACCGGCGTCTTCTCTTTGCAAAGGAACGCAAAAGGTTTTGGGGTTTTGCTCGCCTGCCCGCCCGGGTGGAGACCAGAGTTGGCGGCTCTAACGTCCTACTATCGTTGGCTGCAATCCTATCCACCTGTTTTGTGCAACCGATTGCAAGCCAAGCGCTGCCTGGTTCTGAATTAATAGCTTGGGGGGGGAGCGTGAAGCCCACTGAACTGCGTGATCCCAATGACCGAGCTGACTTTGCAGGAGCCTCCATCGGATTGGAACTTTCCTGTCCGATTGAACTTAGTTAAGGCAGGGCCGTTCTTAGCGTGGTGTTCACATGTTAGTTAGTGGGGCTGACTAGTTCTCTGGCAAGGGTGCCGCGCTCCAGCCTTCCTCCAAAGTGCCGTCCTCGGAGGGGTAGTTCAAGGCACCACTTTCAGCCGGCTCCTTTGGCGCGGCCCCAATTCTGCTCCGGGGAAATGAGGGCTGGGCGGAGTGGGGCAGCGCTGCCTATCTCAGTCACGTGGAGGGCCGTATGAACACCACCAGATGGCTCCGCAGTTACCGCCGGGGAAGATGAGCAGGCGGTTGCTCCCGCGGTCGCCTTCTCGCTGCTATGGAAGATAGCCTGGTCCGCACCTTTGGGGGCCTCAGCCTCCAGCAGCCCTGCCGTGCCCAAGGCAAGCCCCCCCCCTCGCCGCTTCAGCAAAGGGGGGAGAGCAGTCTTTTCCGAGGGGAGGTGAAGCCAGGACGGCAGAGCCGTCCATACCAGAGCTGGATGTGTCGCCTTAGGCTCCACTCTTCAATCAAGCCCCGTTACGTGTGTGCGCGTGTGTTGTCATTTCTGATTGGTGAGTTTGAATCTGTCTTTTCTGATTTGCTGGTCAGTGACTTTTGTTGGGCAAATTTCCTTCCTAATCCTGCCTGAAAGGTGTTTAATGGCTTTATTGTTGTATGTTCGTTAATCCTAATTGCTGCTAGCCAGTTCTCCATTTAGTGTGTGTTAAGTGTTTGCCACCTAGCCTCAGGCTGCTGCTGAATCAGGTGTGTTTGCCTGACTATTCCCTCGCTGGGGTGAGGAGGGGGTGTCCAGCTCTCATCAGAAGGAAGGAAGGAAGGACTTTTTCCCTTCTTACAAGACAGAGTCCTGCTTTCTCCATAGGTTAATTTTTATTTGATATGTAAAACGAACGATGGGATCTTGGCATGGCAAGTACAGGTCAATTGCACCCCAAAACAATCAAGTTTCACTTGATCTAATCTCCATCTTCTCAAACACTGGTCCCATCTTTCTTGCCTCCAATCCTGCATTATTGGGGAAAAGCCGGCAGCAGCCAGTGAATCTTCCTGAGTAAACAATTCTCTCTCTCTCTCTCTTCCTTCTTTATGTCAGGTCGTCCTTTCTTGGTGCTCCACAAAATAGCCGGCAAGCAGAAACGAGAGACAAACGGAAGTTTAATTCACTCCATACAAGAATAAAGTCAGCACTGGGAGTGGATTGCTCCCAGTGCCTTACATAGGATATGCGCGCCTGCCCCACCCTCACCGGACCTAACCCCACCCTTCTGCAGGAAGAAACCCGGGCCGTAGCCCCTCCCCCCGCCGTCCAGCCGTGCAGCCTCGCACTGGCCCTGTCCATCGTCAGGCCAGCTCCTCGCCCGGGCTGGCCGGCAGCAAGTCCGTTTAGAGAGGCGGAGAGCATCAAACAGCCTCCTCCCCACTGGCAAGTGTTGACCCGGCGAGGCGCTGAAGGATGACATCAGCGAGAGATGGCTGAGCAGTGGCGGCACCGGTGGAGCCCAGGAAGGGGCCGGCAATGCTGTGACCAGCTCCCTTGCCGCCCGGGCGAGGCAGCACCGCAGAATCAACAGCATAGCGGCGGCAATGGTAGTACACGTGTGGGGTTGTCGGCGGGTGGCGGGAGCAGTGGGCAGCCTCCCTGCCTCCCGGATAAGTCGGCCTCGCAGGGCTCGACACTTTATTCCAACACTTTATTGTGTTAGCTTTCTGTATTCAGAGTGGTTTGCCCTGCTTAGCAATCTCTGCCAAGCAATCTGTCGCTATAAAAAGGAAAAAGTAAAGAGTAAGGAAGAGGAAATATAAGCACAATTTCAAGCATTGACTGGAAAACTTCCATCCATTTGCCAGTCAAGTAAGTTTATTACAGTCAAAGACCAGAGACCAGAAGAAGTTAAAAACACTCAAGGAATATCCAGTTAAAAATTCTAGAATGAAATAATAAATAACAGATAAAATCTATATTAAAATCACAATTTGGCATCCAATCTGTCAGTTACACATGAGCAAAACACAGCATGGCCTAACTATACTATAATATCAATCCTTAAACTGTGAGGCCCATACTCATTAAATACTAAAATGCAAAAGAATAGTAATGCAAAAGGGTTTGCTGCATTAGTTGTGTAAAATAGCTATGGTGATTAATCACAGTGCTGCTGTGCAGTATCTAGCCACCTGCGCTGTAATCACAGTCTGTTCATCCTTAAGAAGCCACTGGAGATAAGCAGTGTCGGAATGGCCAGGATACCTATCGATTATTGGGAGGATATGTTTTTTTTTAATATCTCTATAAAAAGAGCATCCGAGTATGTGTCCACCTCTTCTGAGCCACAGGAACAGAGTCTTTCAGTCAATGGTATTTTTTTATACTTGCCATGCAGGATGGCTAGGGAAGTGCATGGCACCGTGCAAGCGAAAACAATTTCCGGTGGTTTGCCATCTCCAACTGGCTAAGATAACTGGCAGGAGTAACAACATATCTAATACAGTCTGGAGCCAGAAACAACAGAGCTTTCCCTAAGTCTGTTTGCCTCTGGATGTCCTCTACCCTTTGTCCCTTTGTCGCAAGGTTTGTTTTGCTTGGTCGTAGTCCAACTTAAGTATTGAGGCTGGAGAAAAGTGGTGGCAGGAACATAGTATCCTCCCTTTGTGTGGAAAAATTTGAAAAGCGTTTGCTGATCTTTGGCCGGAGGCAGCCGCATATTCATCATGTGCTTTTCTTGAGACGGTGGCATGGATGACCACCCCTAGATACTTAAAAGTGATTACTTGCTCTATATTATGACCATTAAGATACCATGAACAGAGTCTTGGCCTTTTTGCAAAGGCTATAACCTTGGTTTTCTGGTAATTGATAGGATAGGATAGGATAGGATAGGATAGGATAGGATAGGATAGGATAGGATAGGATAGGATAGGATAGGATAGGATAACCTTTATTGTCATGTTTTACTGTGAGCACACTGACCCACATTAAACATGAAATTCTGTTGTCTGTTCTCAAAAGTATATATCTACCCATACACATAAATAACACACATATACACATGCTCTCTCTATATATATATATGCACCCATACATATATATACATATAAATATTAATCACTGTCCATTTTGAATACATAGCGGAAAGAGGAAATTTGAGAGTTCACAGGGTTGACACTATATGGAACAAAACTGTGACTGAATCTGGATGTTCTGCTTCGGATACCAGGAAGCCTCCTCCCAGAAGGTAACATGGAAAACAGGTCATGAAGAGGATGTGTAGTGTCCCAGACAATACTGCAGACCCTGCTCAAGCAACACTTATATGCTATGCCCTGGATAGAAGGAAGTGAACTACCAATAATCTTTTCTGCCATCCTCACCATCCTTATGTCCAGTTTATCGTAATTACAGTACTGGATGAGGGCTCTCAAGTCTCTTTTAAGACCTACAGGTGTCCTGGAGAGGATCACAGCATCATCTCCGTAGAGCAGCAGGGTGATGCTTTGATCACCTATTTTTTGGGGGTGGTAATTTGGTTTATTTAACCATTTTACCATGTCATCAATATAGAAGTTGAAAAGCAAGGGGGCCAAAATGCACCCGTTTAACCCCCTTTTGAGTTTTGACCAACCTCAAGAGGGACCCTTGCATATTACATCTAACCTTGAGGGATGTTTTAGTATGTAAGGCACGTAACAAATGGAGAAGCCTATGATCAGTTGAAGCAGCTTCCAGCTTCTCCCATAGCTTAGTCCTGGTAACCGTATCAAAAACTGCCTTGAGATCTATAAAGGCGGTGTATAATCATACAGGTCTATTTGATGCATATTTTTCAATCAAATGATGGAGGACTAAGCACTGATCTATGGTGTCTTTCCCCTCTCTAAACCCGGCTTGCCAGGATGTCATTTCCCTGGATTGAAAGAAAAGGTCTTTAAAAGGCTGCTGCTATCAACATGAGACAGGGGCCCTTGTTTCATTTTATCTTCAGAGAAAATTATGTTCCCAAACTCCCACAAAATGGTAGTTTTCTATGAAAAGGACTCCTGGGGAAAAAGTACATCTTTCCAAGGGAAAATGTTGCTGGCCACATTCCAAACGCTTCCCAAAACACTACTGTTTTGGACATGGGGAGGGGGGGGGTAGGTGATGCTTAATGATAGGGACTTGCCTAAAGCTGCACAGGAAATGTCTGAAGATGTTATCATACATAAGCCTTGGGGGGGGGGACTTTTTAAAGAAAAACATAAACAACCAATGTAAGACGCTAAGACAAAGACGCAGGCATGTCTTGAGCAGAGGTTTGAAGCTGCAGGACACAGCTTGACAAACTGAGTTTATTGCTTCTTATATACTTGTTACAAACACCAGCTTAACCATTAGATGCTGACAAAGGTTTCTTCATTGGACAATGTCTTCATGTAAGCATCTATTTTCTAGTAACACATTACATGGTCAAAGACCAGGTAAGAACAAATACAGGGAGATCAAAGCAGAAGGAACTAACAAAGGCAGGAAAAGATAGGAGAAGGAACTTAAGCATATTATCTGTTTAGGTAGGTGAGGCATTAAGTCAAAAGGGTATGACCTTCTGGCTGCTTCACTGGGACAAAGGGTATCAAGAGGTTATGAGGTTTGTGGGGGGGGGAAAGCACGGCAGTTTGCTGTGCGTGCATTTTTCCCCACATCTCACTCTTCTCTATTTTATTAGTGAGGACATTATCCTAAGCTGGAGTAGTTAGTGGGTCTTAGTCAGGGGACATATAACTTTTCATTTGTTTATACAAAACATAACTTGTTCCTGAGGTACGTTAATGGTAGTTTAGTATGGAAAATTGAAAGTAGAGAAAATTCCTTGACTGACATGTATACAATGAGGTTTTTTAGGTGAAGTAGTACAATTGACAATTTTTGCACATGTAAGATTTGTAGGAATAGCTACAATTGGTGTATGTAAAACAATAGCATCAAAGGGTAACATATAAGAGATAGGACCTTAGTTTGACATAGTTGCATAATGAAATTCATTCTCTGATAGAAAATTGCTTAAACCAGTATAATTTTTTAAAACTGAAGCTGGAACACACACAGGTATAAGACAGGTAGAGAGTAGATTTTCCATATCATATGATTCAGAAAGACAAAAGTCTGTCACTTTTGTGACATTAGCTAATTGTACCCAAATATTATATTTCATCCGTGATTCTAAAGGATGAGGTGGGAGAGCTTGAGCCCCCACACAGCAATTAAGAAGGAAAGAGAGGCAAAGAATGACTAAGGAATTTGCAGTCAAAATCACAAATATGGCAGCACATAAATTCTCTGGTGTAGGTTCTTTTCCCTGTTGCCGCAGAACCTCCTGCGTTTTGGATGTTAGGTTCTTCACATCGCCTCAGGTCATTGGCCGACTGTGATGGCGAGAGCGAAAAGGATGTTGTGCTGTCTGAAGAGTCACTTGCTTCATTTCTAGTATTGGGTTCTGGATTTGATGCCATGACATCTTTGGCTGGTTGCACACACCAGGCTGGAATCCAGAGAGGGCCTGTAGGAGCAAGCACAGCAGCATAGCCTCGCCCCATGTTAATAAGGGAATTGGACCTAACCAGGTTTTATCAGGCAATTGCCGATAATATACCAATGGATTAGGGAGCACAGTTTTCTGCTGAAAGTGATGCTGGTAGGCAGTAGTTTTTTGAAAAGAAATATTTAGCTGATTTAAAGTTATTAGGACTTTATTGACTTGACGAGTTATCCATGCCAAATTAGGTACCCTTGATCCCTCCTTTTTTATTTGTTTGTAAAGGCAGTCCTTAAAGGACCGATGCATATGTGAGAAACAAAGTATAAATGCTTTCGGCCTTGTAATAGTTGCTGTAAAGTTAAAAACAAAGCCATAAGATTGGAGTCGATCCTGGGCGTGATGTAAGCACCTGGAAGATTAAAAATAAGTTGGCACACATAATGAGAGTCAGAGATTAAGTTAAAAGTCTGTTGAGAAAAGGTGTGGAAAGCTAAAATAGCAGCAGATAATTCTGAGCGTTGTGGTGAGGACTGCACTGCAGTGTAGGCAGATGATATGAAATACAGCCTATACAGTCAGCTAAAGAGCACTGAAGAGATAAGAGATAAGAGATTCTGAAAATAAAATTGAAAATCAAATTCTGGGGTAGGAAGAACAATATTAATTAAATCAGTCCCATTTCAAGGACAAGCTCAACTGTGTCCTAAGGCCACTATTTCAGCAACAGCCTGGACAAAAGATAAAACATTTTGGGATGGGATAAGTAAAGCCATTCAATACAATATACTTTTTGCGCTTCTAACATGGCTAATACTCCTGTAAGTAGCTTACTAGAAAGAAAAAATCAAAAGCGTTAAGTGACAATTTTTATGTAGAATTCTGTCCACAAATTGAGTACTCAAGATATCATTAATTTGCTCAACCATGGCAAATGCTGCAGGTGGAACCACAATGAGATCTCCAGGTTGTGTTTCTTTGGTCAATAAGTCAAATTCCAAGTTAATCAAATACCATTCAGAAGGAAACAAATTTCCATTAAGTAGGTTAAACATTTAGAAATCTAAGCAAAACAATTCAGAGTCATTTCTTTTGGTTGATGGATATAGAGGTCTAACTAAACAATTTAAACTCAACATTTCCCCCCCCCCCCAAAATTTGTCCAATAATTACTGTCTCCTCTTTCAAGCTGAAACTGCAAGAGTGGGTATTAAATTTCATCTCCATTCTCAAACTGGAATTCTAAGCAGAGAGGAAAAAAAGTTTAAAACGAACAGCCACACACACCCCTCTTCTTTCTGTCTTTCTTGCTCTTAAAGCAACACAGCCAGTTGAAAAACAAAAGAGACAGGAAAACAAAGAAAAAAAAGAAAAAGAATTTTTACAAATTTCTCACCATTAAAAAATAGTTTTCTCTCCTTCACATGCATTTTCCATAAATTCTCTCACACATTCTCCATGGGATTCTTCTCATGCAAACACTATTGCTTTTCAATTTACGTTTACAAAAATCTGCAGTTTACTATTTCTTTCACAGCCTGGAAGGGAGTGGGTGGAGGGTGGGGTTTGAGGGCTAACACACACACACTTAGGTATCAGAAAATTAATTCATTCACTTCCATTCTAAGCTTGCATAAACAATTCCACATACAAATATTTCATTTCATACTTTCTCCAGGCAAACCATATATTTTTAAATAAGGCCTTTTTATGTGATGTTATCAGAGAGGGTTTTGACCCTCTTCCAAGTCTTGGAAATAACACAGAACAACACAGACAAACATATATACACAAATACTATTAAAACAACATTTATTTAGACATATGGCTTGTCCTGCAAGAAGCGAGAAAAATCATGAGATGATTTCAACCAAACGTGGTTTTTTTATAGGGCCCTTTAACCATTTCCTATTTTTCTCACCATTCCAAGTCCAAGCGTAATGTTCTGTGTGATATACAGTACACATATACATAAACAAAACACACACACATCAATTTGGGGTTTGAGGTTAAAACAGGTCTCCCCTTTTTATTAAAGAGGAGGGGAACATTTATGGTTACTTCCAATTTATCCCAGCAACTTCAAAAGACATTGGGGAAAGACTAAAAGGAATATTGAAGGTGTGAAGAGGGAGGGGAAAGTAGCAGCCTCCTCTCCTCACCTTTGAGAAAGGGGAATTGAATAGAGCCAGATTAAAAGGGGGGGAAAAAAGGAAGAAAAAAAACCTTGCTTTCAGTTCTTTGAATTTTCTTTTATTTTTCTTCCGTGGCTTTAGTTGTTATCAGATAAACTAGCCAACCGGAGGTTTACAAAGTTTTTCAATGTTGTCTTGTTAAAGATTATTTGTACTTCTACATATCAACACAAAGCGCCATCAGACATTGTCTGACAGGGTTAAACTTAACAGCTACTTGAAAAACATCCCAATTGTTCAAAACACATTGCAGAGGAGTACATTTTGATTTAATTTGTTTCTTTAAATTCCTCTGACGATTCCCCATATATATTTGTTCTACTTCAAGATTGTTCCTCTAATATTTTCCTTATGGGGGTGTATGATGGCTGTAAGGAGGCAAAAGAATTAGTCTCTTCAGAAGTAGCTGAAAATCCAATTAAAGATGCTTTTGGAGGCACACTTTTTACTTTGATCATAATCAGGTGGGAGACTTGTAGTTAATTGTTGCCCTGCTGAAGCATCTGAGCCAAATTTTCCCACTGCTTGATGGCACTGATGCCATTGATGTAATACCTGTACTGGAGCCCGAGATTCAAGATGTAAAGTATGACCTATCTTTTCCCAATCTCGTAACCTAAGCGTCCAGCGCTTAGGATATCAAGGGCAATGTTTCCCTGCCTCCTCCACCAGCTTCCTTATGTCTGCCTCAGGCGTTTTCAACCCTGATTTGTGTAACAGGAATCTGAGTTCCTGTACATGTTTCTGCTGGTGCTGAGATAGATTGCAACCCATACGTACCATTGAGGGGTCCCATAGGACGAAAGTGCACTTAGAGGTCTATTCCAGACGCTGGTAAGTATGTTGGCTGTTGCTTGCTCGGAAGGGGGGGCTGTCCCAGTTCAGACGCCATATGTAAGACGCTAAGACAAAGATGCAGGCATGTCTTGAGCAGAGGTTTGAAGCTGCAGGACACAGCTTGACAAACTGAGTTTATTGCTTCTTATATACTTGTTACAAACACCAGCTTAACCATTAGATGCTGACAAAGGTTTCTTCATTGGACAATGTCTTCATGTAAGCATCTATTTTCTAGTAATACATTACATGGTCAAAGACCAGGTAAAAACAAATACAGGGAGATCAAAGCAGAAGGAACTAACAAAGGCAGGAAAAGATAGGGGAAGGAACTTAAGCATATTATCTGTTTAGGTAGGTGAGGCATTAAGTCAAAAGGGTATGACCTTCTGGCTGCTTCACTGAGACAAAGGGTATCAAGAGGTTGTGGGGGGGAAAGCACGGCAGTTTGCTGCACGTGCATTTTTCCCCACAAACCAATGCACTAAGTTACAAATTAGAGACAATTGGAAGGAAGCTTTCAAAGAAGAGTATAAGAAGGTGGTAAAGTCTAGTGAAATTAGCCAAAAAAGCTAATACAATCCTTGGTTGTATAAACAGAGGCATAGAATCAAAATCACGTGAAGTATTAGTACCGCTTTATAAAGCCTTAGTAAGGCCACACCTGGAATACTGCATCCAGTTTTGGTCACCACATTACAAAAAAGATGTTGAGACTTTGGAAAAAGTGCAGAGAAGAGCAACTAAGATGATTAAAGGCCTGGAAACTAAAACATATGAAGAACGGCTGCAGGATTTGGGTTTGGCTAGTCTAGAGAAAAGAAGGACTAGGTGGGACATGATAGCAGTATTCCAGTATTTGAGGGGCTGCCACAAAGAACAGGGGGTCAACTTATTTTCCAAAGCACCAGAAGGCAAGACAAGAAACAATGGATGGAAATTAATCAAGGAGAGAAGCAACCTGAAATTAAGGAGAAAGTTCCTAACAGTGAGGACAATTAACCAGTGGAACAGCTTGCCTTCAGAAGTTGTAGGTTCTCGAACACTGGAGGTTTTTAAGAAGAGACTGGACAGCCACTTGTCTGAAATGGTATAGGATCTCCTGCTTGAGCAGGAGGCTGGACTAGAAGACCTTCAAGGTCCCTTCTAGCTCTATTCTGATTCAAATGAATAAGACTTAAAATGGGACACTCTGCAGAGCATTTGAGGAAAAGTCTCCCACTGCATTGGGGCTGTGGAGTGACGCTCCTTCCCCTTCACAGATACCTGCTCTTATTTATTTTTTTAAATATATTTTATTAATTTTTTACAATAACAATCTTTAATGCTTCGTGAACAGTGTGTTGTCTGGGTTCATATACTCAAAACAATCACAATTTCTCCAATTAATACGTTAGTTGGTAATATATTTCTTGATCCTCTCTTCTTCCAATAATAATCTCCTTTTGTCTACATTAAACAAATATAATTCTTAATATTTTCAGTACATACCAAGTTGAATATAAACATTTTTTTGTATTTATGCATATGATAACATCAACATATAACATATTTTCTAATCAGCTTGCTTCCATTATATTTATAAAAGTCATCTTATTAAGTCATATGTCCTGTTTTCAAATTTTTTATTAAAGCTTAGTTTCCCCTCAGTATTCAGACCACTCTTACCAGTCATACTTTTCTCAAAATTCATTACCTTTAAATATCCAAACTTTTCATTTAAATACACCATCTCAATGTTTTAACATTTCATATATTCTAGAACAGGGCTTTTCAACCGGTGGTATGCGTACCACTTGTGGTACATTAATGAGTGGCAGGTGGTACGCAGCCCTGCCTAGCCAAGTGTAGTGGGGGAGGGAAAGAGCCAGCACAGGCAAGGACTTACTGTGAGAGAGTCCTCTGGAGCTGCAAAGGCCCCAGGCTCACTTCTGGCTCACCCTCCCCCATGAGAAAGGAGGAGGAGGGTGGTGGAGACAGGAGAGGCTATAAAAGGAGGCTGTTTGGGCAGGAGAGGGGGAGAGAGAAAAAGAAGCAGCCTTGAGAGGAGGCGGAGTCAGCTCTAGCTGCACCGAAGGGAAAGAAGAAGGAGGAGGAGGGTGGGGGGAGAGGAGATCAAGCAGGCCGGCCATGAGCCGATCTACAACTGCTGTGGCAGCCACCTATGCTGGCAGCAGCAAACAGGCAAGAAATGCAGTGGGGGAGGGGTCACCCTCCAAGAGGTATGAAAAAAGGCAGCAATGGCTGGAGGTGAGGCACAGAGGAGGGAGGGAGGGAGATGGAGAGTGGAAGGATTCTTATGTGCTTTTGTGACTTTGAAGTTCTGGTATTTGTGCAATGTGGGCTTTGTGTTCTTAAGGAATGTTTGGCAATTTCTATTTGGCTGATGTCTGATGTCTCCTGTTAGCTTCTATTGCTCTGCT
>NW_015388200.1:133752-135017 GCF_001527695.2 Protobothrops mucrosquamatus | reverse complement strand
CTTTTGCAAATGCCCGGGACTCTTGCAACGTCCCGAGCCTGCTTTTGCAGGCTCAGGACACAACACCCCTCCCCCCTAGATGAAATAATACGGCGCCCACATGGACGCCATCATAGTGATGGTTATATAATTAAATATTGAGTTAAGTCACACGGTGTGTGTAAGATGTGGGACTGTTCCGTCGTACAGAGACCCAATAACCCACATCGTTTACGTAGAGTCAACCAGCCAGAACCTCTAGTTCAGTTATTGCAATTGACATGCTCACCTTACGTAATGTGCAAGGTATTTGGGAGGGCCTTTGACCCTAAACGACCTTCTCGGACCTGGGGAACCTATAGTGTTTTTCCCGTTGCTTCCCACACTAGGTGAATTGCCCTGTGGTTGTCTTGTGACTTCTGTTTGACTTTCCTGCCCGTCTCCTAGGCTTGAGAAGTCAGAACTCTGTTGATCGCTACACCTGGTTGACCTACCGCCTATGGAGTTTTCCAACCCCTCAGAACTCATCTCCGTGTTTCTTGACGGAGTGTGGTTTTCCTGGCTCCTTCCTGTAGTGTTAGGGTCTAGGGATGCCTCCCTGTTAGCCCTTATGCGTGGGGACATCCTTCTATGAGTCATTTCAGCAAAGGACGTGTTTCCCCTCTGTTTTGCCTGCTCTCTTGCATGTTGTGAGTTGTGAGTATGCTCCCAGTTATTCTCCGTGTCTGGAGTATTGTTTGTGAGGTGTGGATAATTAGTATACCTCCAGTGGGACTCCCAGGCTGGAGTGTGTGTGGGGGTATCTGTGTGCCCCCGTCCCCATGAATTGCTACCTGAATCTCCACTGGAACTTGGGTGTTGAGAGCCCGTGTCGTTCCCCACAACCATTGTTGGCAGCAGATTCTGATTCTCAGAATGCATTCCCCATTCCTCCCCCCCCCCTAGAGGAGACTGAGGAGGAACCCCAGGCGAGTCCCGCCTCACACGTAGTTGATCAATGTGGCGGCGAAGAACGCGGCCGTCTTCCAGGGACACCTCGTAGGACAGAGGCCCCGAGACCTTGCAGACAACAGCCGGGACCCATAGTTGTCCAGGCCCGTAGTTCCTGGCCCAGACAGGATCGCCTTCACGCAGGACCCGTGGTGGGTGTGGCTGAGACACCTGTGAAGCTACACGCTCCGGATGCAGCCTGTCCAATTTAGTCACGAGCCGACGACCCCAGCGGAGTTCGGCCGGGCACTTACCCGTGGCAGTGCACGGAGTAGTACGATGGGCTAGAAGAAAGT
>NW_015388200.1:127162-130620 GCF_001527695.2 Protobothrops mucrosquamatus | reverse complement strand
ATTCCGCTAAACGCCCAACTTTCGCCATGATCGAGGATCAGGGTCTTCTTCTTCAGCCGCACGCACCCTCCAGCGATTTCGTACTGGCAGGATAACGCTGACTTCCACGCCGTTTTCCTCTTCCGGACTTCTTTGGGTGAGTCTTCAAGCTTTCCTAGCTGTATAGACTGAATCCCATCCTCGTCGCCAGTGTTAAGTCCAGAGAATAATGGCGCTTGAGACGAAGCATTTCTAACAAGTCTTTATTCTCTGCTTCCAATCTACGAACAACCCGAGCAGAGGCACGCAGGCCTCTATTTATACCTTCTGATCCCCGGGCCAATCCAACCAATCATAAGGCAGTCTTTTCCCGCCTTGCGCATGCGCGCAAGGCCGGCGCCACTCAGTCTGGTCCCGGGCAGCTTTTGCAAATGCCCGGGACTCTTGCAACGTCCCGAGCCTGCTTTTGCAGGCTCAGGACACAACAGTGACCATCATAAATATGAATCAGTTGCCAAGCATCCAAATATAAATCACATGACCCTGGGCATGCTGCAATGGTCATAAGTGTGAAAAATGGTCATAAGTCATTTCAGTGCAATTGCAACTTTGAAGAGTTTTTTTTTTGGTCTTCAAGTTTTTGACACCTTGCTAGGTGGTACTCGAATATTGCCATATCCTAAAAGTGGTACAATCGGTAAAAAGGTTGAAAATCCCTGCTATACACTGACAAAGGGATCACATTGAAAATATGTTTTAAAGGAAATACTTTCTTCCCAGTTAAATCAACACTTCCTAAAAAGGAGGCTATATTATCATCTCTTTTTTAGAATAAGATTAGTAACAAAAATAGCTTTAACCAACAGCAAGAATTGCCTTAACCAACAACATGCTCTATAGTCTAAATGGAGAGAAAAGAAGCAACAGAAATTACCCCTTCTTATACAACACCCAAAACATGTGTCTACCAAATGCCATGGCCATAAAACCTTAGCTTAAAAGATTGAAGGGAGAAGGGGTTGAGTGGAAACAGGAAGGAAACATGTCATAAGTCATTTCAGTGCAATTGCAACTTTGAACAGGTGTTTTTTTTTTGGTCATCAAGTTTTTGACACCTTGCTAGGTGGTACTCAAATATTGCCATATCCTAAAAGTGGTAAAATTGGTGAAAAGGTTGAAAAGCCCTGTTCTAGAAATATTATACTACTTATATATCTTATTTCTCTTACTATAGGGCCCCTTTACAAATTTTATCTATTCTTTTGACCATATTCCAACAATATTTAATCTTATACTACACCATCTAATAATCTTACTCTAGGGCAGTGGTTCTCAACCTTCCTAATGCCGCGACCCTTTAATACAGTTCTTCATGTTGTGGTGACCCCCAACCGTAAAATTATTTTTGTTGCTACTTCATAACTGTAATTTTGCTACTGTTATGAATTGTAATGTAAATATCTGATATGCAGATATTTACATATTTATAATGGTCACACTGTTCCAGGGTCATGTGATCCCCTTCTGCAACCTTTTGACAAGCAAAGTGAATGGCAGAGCTGCTGGTGGCCAAGTGCTAAGGTGGGACTTCCTTTCCTCCCTCCCTTCCCTGCTTCCCTTTTTCTCATTCCCATCTCCTTCTGAAGGAAGAATTTGAACAACCCCCCCCCCCATATTTTCCCTCTTCCATATATTCATCAAACAAGGAAAGGCCTCCAGAGACAGAAAAGACAAGCTGCTGAGTGAACTAGCTTAAAAAGGCACATTCCCCTTTAAGAATTAGCTAGTGGCTAGAAAGGAAAGTAAGGAGCGCAGCTGGCACTTAAGGAAGAAAAAACAATGTAGTAAGTTTTGGCTGCTCCCCAAATGGCTCCATTCATAAGTAAAGGAATTCTACAGGCAAAATCCATTCAGGAGAAAAATACTTCAAAATCCCTTGCAGCAAAACTTACAGCTAACAATAGCAGAGCAATAGAAGCTAACAGGAGACATCAGACATCAGCCAAATAGAAATTGCCAAACACTCCTTAAGAACACAAAGCCCACACTGCACAAATACCAGAACTTCAAAGTCACAAAAGCACATAAGAATCCTTCCACTCTCCATCTCCCTCCCTCGTGCCTCACCTCCAGCCATTGCTGCCTTTTTTCATTCCTCTTGGAGGGTGACCCCTCCCCCGCTGCATTTCTTGCCTGTTTGCTGCTGCCAGCACAGGTGGCTGCCACAGCAGTTGTAGATTGGCTCATGGCCAGCCTGCTTGATCATCATCATCATCTCCTCCTCCTCCTCCTCCTCCTCTTTCTTCTTCTTCTGTGCAGCTGACTCCACCTCCTCCCAAAGCTGCTCCTTTTTCTCTCTCTCCCTCTCCTGCCCAAACTGCCTCCTTTTATAGCCTCTCCTGTCTCCGCCCCCCTCCTCCTTTCTCATGGGGGAGGGTGAGCCAGAAGTGAGCCTGGGGCCTTTGCAGCTCCAGAGGACTCTCTCACTGTAAGTCCTTGCCTGTGCTGGCTCTTTCCCTCCCCCACTACACTTGGCTAGGCAGGGCTGCGTACAACCTGCCACTCATTAATGTACCACAAGTGGTATGCATACCACCGGCTGAAAAGCCCTGGTGTATAGCACACTTTTGATTGTGTGTGTTTGTGTCTGTATGCTCACATAGCGATCCAGCCATAGTTAGGTTCTTTGAAGTTTGATTTCAATCAGAGAATGAAGCTCCCCTGAATTCTGTTAGAAATACTTCTAAGTTAATGAATATAGCATTGGAGTCTAAATCGCCTCCTTTGAATTAAACCAGGCTTCCATTAAACTTTATACAAGTCTGTTTAGAAATATATACTATTTAACTGAGTGGAACTTCTATGAATAGGATTGGGTGATTTGGACTGGACTCATATTGCAGTAACTCTGATATAGCATCACCGAAATAAATAAATGGTCCATTTTAGGATTAAACTTTATAGGTTATACACCAATCAAGCAACTCTGTATGAAATAGTGTGATGTCCTCTAAATTCTTGCTCCTTTCAGAAAGGAAGATAATGCATGTGGCATTCTTTCTCTTCATACTAACACTAGCACCTTATAGTAAACAATCAGATGATACTAACTAGAAGGCCTTGGGTACTAAGTACACCTGTCAAGGTTCTGACTAATGGACCCCAAACAAAGCAGAACTCCGAGGCTTGAAGCTTCCTCAAAGAACATGTTTATTGGATACATAATATCAAATGGTCAAAAGTGAAACCAACTCTAAAGTTCCCCCCAGGAATTTAATGTAACAAAAGGGGCGTTGGTCTTACCTGAACGCCTTTTCTCAGTACGGAGACGGAGACTCCACCAATGGGTTTCCTTTGTCTGCCTGCTCTTGAGACCAAGTATGCAAAACTTGTCACGCCCCTTCCTGCTGGTAATCCAGTCTTAACGAGGGCGAAGCGTTTGAAGATTGATGAGGCATTGGCTCTCTGCACCCTAACAC
>NW_015388200.1:114177-123047 GCF_001527695.2 Protobothrops mucrosquamatus | reverse complement strand
GACTTCACCAATGGTAGTTTGTATTTGTCTAACCTGATCTAGCAGAGAGCCAAGCCAAAACGAGTCATCAAGAGCGGAGACCAAGTTAAGACTGGATTACCAGCAGGAAGGGGCGTGACAAGTTTTGCATACTTGGTCTCAAGAGCAGGCAGACAAAGGAAACCCATTGGTGGAGTCTCCGTCTCCTGTACTGGAGAATGTAACACTTCCCTCCCCTTTAGTATGCCATAGATCACCCTACCCAATGAGGGCAATTGGCGGGCTCCATGACACTTCTTCTCTCCACCTTCCAGCACCTGTGGGAATGACCTTGGTTCCCATGGGATCACTCCGTGTTTAGACTAGCAAACCTTTTGCTTTCTTTCCCCCCTTCCTCCCAACCTGTG
The DNA here is from genome assembly GCF_001527695.2 of Protobothrops mucrosquamatus. Taxonomy (NCBI): domain Eukaryota; kingdom Metazoa; phylum Chordata; class Lepidosauria; order Squamata; family Viperidae; genus Protobothrops; species Protobothrops mucrosquamatus. The sequence continues at coordinate 122,661 of NW_015388200.1, read as the reverse complement.
TGGCAACTGAGAATGACAAAGAAGGCTTCAGCAGGTTCCTTTCAAAAGCTGACAACACCTTTGGCATTACTGTCCAAGTCTTGCAAGGAACCTATATAACCTGACTGTGGAGGAAATATTAATAATCAGTCCACAGGTTTAGTTATCCTTACCCTCAACTACTTTCTCCTACCTTTCTCTACTTCGTTTTCTTCAGCCAGTCATTTTTTTTGTACTTCCCTCCTCTCTATTCACCTCTTTGCTTAGTCCCTTATATGCATACACTTGTGTCTTTCCAGATATAGCAAGCCACAGACCATATGCACAGTGAACTGGGAATTAAGTCTTGATAAACTCAGTATGAAATAATCTCAAGGATACTGGCAAAAGATTGCACTGCAGGCCCAATGCATAGCACTAATTCAAAAGGGTTACTCTAGCTAGGGATACCTGGAGTATCTCAAGAATCCATGGCCTGAACCAGAGGTTTTGAAGTAAATATGGAGCACTGTCTACAGGGAGGCTCTTCTCTTTGCATTTGAACTGATGCCAAGTAAGGAGAACTGGTGTTGAAAGACAGCAAAGGTGGGGCCATTTGTGAACAAAGAGAAGTGGTGCTTTTGCTTCTTCTAGCTCAGGTAAAGAAAAGGAAAGTAAAATTTGAAACTGGTGCTGCAATCTTACATCATCCCATTCCAACNCCCCCCCCCCCCCCAAGACAAGCTATATCTGAATCTTTCAGGGCTCTGAGTAAATAAGTGGTGAATCTATCCTCATTTTCTTTTTGCTGGATCTACTTCTAAAATGTATTTACTGAATGTCTTCTCTTTTATCTTGGTTACTTTTAATTCTTCACAAATATCTGCTGGACCACAGAGAGACTCAGCAACCACTTCATACCGGTAGTAAAGGAAAGCAAGAATTTCTCTTCTTGCTTTTGATTATTTTTACTAAACTTATTTTTTTAAAAAAAGACGGAGACTATTTGCAGAGCAGTATCAACAGGAAGACAATTCTACCTAGATAGCAGATGGTTCCTATGTAAAATTCCTTTTCTTGTTATAAACTGTACCATGCTATATCTTTAAAACATTCAATCGTGAATTACTCTAGTATACAACATAAACAAGAAGCAAACAATCTTGCATGCAGTCTATTTTTCTGCACAATACAATTATCACTATCACAATTATTTTACCACAGAATATACAAAATCCCAATCATATTTATTTATCCTTTGGAGGCTCTTCTGATGACTAGTCTAAGTTTGAAGTTATGACATAGTGGAAGAATTTCTAAAACCGATCAATAAAAAAGTGGAGGTATTTTGAGTCTTATATCTAAACATTAAATAAATATTTTCCATATTTCAAGGGGAAATATGGGGGCAAACCTCTGTTAGATTGCTAATATGGTAATTTGTTATTAGTAATAGTGACTGGACTACAGTAACTAGCAATTGTAAATAATAAACTATGCATAGAAACATACAGACATGTATATCTCCACCCCCTCCCCTCTTTCCACCTTTGAATTATCACAGACCTTTTTCCTAAAGCAAAAATGGGCCATCACATTTTAATCTTTTTCCAATTAATGTTTCCAGTCCACCCATACACATTGTGAAGGGTGTGGGAGGGGGTGTTGAAAAAGAAAAGGCAATCTGCTCCAAACCAGCAAATATACACCTCTCTAAGTAGTACATTTGTCAGGCAACAATAGCTGACTTCTTGACTACAAAAGGTCAGATCCAATGTTCTTTGAAGTCAATGCATAAACTCCCCTTGAACTCCACTGGCCTCATGACAACCAGTCTACCCTATTCATTGCAGGCACATGTGTGGGTATAAACTATTGTATGAATGCTTCTTTCACACTGGCTTACATACAGATACACAGTAGAAACCCCATAGCCACAACTCACAATGGCTTAGTATAATCCACAAATATATAAATATTTATACACATTTAAATAGATACAATTAAAGCTATTGATGCAGATTTACTGTGCAAATCACAAGCCATTGCCCTTTAGCTAAACATGGAAAGGTACAATAAAATGTTTGATTTGTGACTTGCAGACAACAAATACCCTTCTTTGAAGCAATTGTCTTGAATTTAGCTTTGCTCTCGTCATCTCCAGTCAATATGTAGAATATCACCTTCAGGCACAACTCTGCATACTGGTGTGGGAGATGTTACACATGTATGCCTTCTCACACTTTTCTGAACTGGGTGCCCTCCAGAAATGTAGGACTATCATTCCCATTTCCAGTCTGTTGTCATTTAGAGATAGAAAGAGACATAGACACACAGTTGTATATGTACACCTACACCTGATATACAGTTAAGCAGCAAACATTTCTGGGCTTCTTTGGAGATAGCTAACTTATGGGACGAAGACAGGACATATAGCTCTCATAACAAAGGGACTGCATTTCCTTAGTTTCTGAGCTGGAATTTCCTATTCAAAATTGGGCACCAAACAACCCATTTTCTGAAAGGCTGCTGGTGCTCAGTCTGTGAGAGGAAGCAAATGAAACAGAAAACCTGACTTATAACAGCAGAAGGAGCATTATTTATCTCATGTCAGGATTTTGGCTTTCTACCTGGGTCCAGATTGGTTGACAGGATGCTGTACAATGAGACTGTGGCAAAGAGCCTATATGAGGTTTTTAGGTATTTTTAATTATTAATTTATTTAATATTTAAATTAAATTTAAATAATAATATTTAAACAATAATTAAAATTTATATTTAATATGCAACATAGAATTTTAAGATGTGGAGTTCCTCTTTTTTTTTCTCTTGTCCTCTTCTTTATAGGAACAGATGAAGAGAAAGAGAGAGAGGAAGAGGAGGAGAAGAATTTAAAATCTGCAAAATGATTTTAGTTAAGAAAATTAAATGAAAAGGGGACACAAATGAGTTGTGTTGAGGGGCAGGGGAGAGGGATGAGGAGGAAGCAAAGCAAAGTTATTCCAAACTATAAAATCACCATGTTAACAGTGTAATGGGGTTTATTTATTTATTTATTTTATTAAATTTGTTTGCTACTCATCTCACTGCAAGGCCAATCTGGGCAGTTTATGGGTGTGGGGAGAGAGAGTTCTTATAGCTCATCAATAATTCATAGGCACTGGGGATCATTCCCAGGTCAGCAGACAGAGAGGTAAAGAGCAGGGATCTGGGACTTCTGGTTTTGTGCGGTAGCGCCCTGTCACGGGATTGCGGATCTCCGCACCCCCGCAGCTAATTTCGCCCTGACAGGGGACCCTAAAAAACTTTAAAAACTTTATTATATTGTCATTGTATGTGCATACATAGTATACATATACAACGAAATTTACTTGACACCCAAAAACCAAGTCCCACACACATAATCCCCAAGCACACTCCCCCTCACCACAATCCCCACCCCTAAAACCAGCCAACATCCACACAACAGACCAAGTAATGCTGTCCAACAGTTCACTGATGGTGGCCCTTTAGTTCGTTGTTGAGTGCAATTCTAAGTCGCCCCAGAGAGGCGGCAAAGAAAAGAAGGGTGCCCCGGCGATTCTGGAATGACAGCAGTCGTTCTGTTCGATTCGGGGAAAGCCTTCTAACCTGACAGGAGAAAGGCTGGCCACACTTCACTGACCAGCCCAAGCTACTTGCAGCCAAAGTCCAAAGGCACAACAGTGAAAGCGTGCTTGAAACTGGGTGAGGAATTTGATCTTCTCTCTCCTATTTTATACTTAATTTCCTGGAAAAGATCCCCAAGAAGCAAAAAGCCTCCCAAAGTGAGAAGGGAGGGGACTACACACACCCCTTCCATAGAGAGAAGCGGCAAATTAAACTCAGATGGGGGGGGGGGAATACAAAATACCACAGTTTGGATAAATTTGAAAACTAAGAAAATTGCTAAAAGTTTATACCTGAAAAAGTACTGATGGAATTATATATATATATATATATATATATTTATTTATTAAATTTATATACCGCCCTATCTCCCTTACGGGACTCAGGGCGGTGAACAGGCGATACTAAAACCACAATAATAAATAAATAATTTCTATGCTAAAATCAAATTAAATGAATATATATATATATATTCCCTAATTATACCAAAAATGCGAATCCTGGGTAAATCCATATAATAGAAATAAAATAGTCCGAGCACCAGGATAATATTAAAACAAAAACTGTTTAATACAAAAGCTAAAGCTAAGCTTTCGTCGACCAACACTGCTGACATCATCAGAGCATAATACAAGATTACTGGGAGTCCTTTTTATATTGCCGGACGGCTCTGCGCCTGGCTTCTCGATCTATTTATTTATTATTTAAATTTATATACCGCCCTATCTCCCTTACGGGACTCAGGGCGGTGAACAGGCAATAATAAAAATCACAATTGTAGCGGGGACTGCCCGAGAGTGCTTGCAGGAGCTTGACTGGGAAGGGGAAGATTGGGACAGCTGCAGTTGGCTTGGGTGTGGCTGGCGTGAGTGGAAGGAGGAAGGATAGAAAAGGGAAGAAAAGGAGAAGGGAAGGGCTGGAAGCTTACTTTATTTTTCTATCAAGGGTATTTTAAATAGGGGCTAGATAGAGTGACGTTTTATTGCTTCCTCCGTGGGAGGATGTCTGAGGTGGAGGCAGGCGAGAGTGTGAAGTAAGGGAGTTGGTTGGGGTTTCTAGCCTCGGATTTTAATAATAAAGAGGAAGGGAGGGGGGTGGTTTTTGAATCCTGAAACCTGAAGAAGAATCCTAGAGAAGAAGCACCAGGAGGAGAGAGACTGGTGGTGCCAACTGTTGCCGCCAACTGTTGTGGACTTTGGAGGCATCTGGACTGTGGCCATCGCTGCTGTCATAGGTGCTGGGACATTGCGGGGGGAGTTGCCCTGGGGGATGAGCCATTGCCATAACATACTGGCCGTCGTTGTTATTATTACCATCTGGTGCCGGGGTTTACCCCCCCCCCCCATTTCATCGGATTCTGAACGATTGCTCAGGGGCCTGTTACTCCTGCCGCTAAAGCAGCCCTGAGATGTTATATACATCTTCAGAGTATCAACCACTGTGACCGGTTAAGCTCGTGCCTGAAAGTCCTGCTTCAACAAGAAGAGCCTGCCACCCATTAATGCTGTGTGAGTTCCGGTTGTAAGACATCTCATCGATCTCTAAAGAACATTGTTGCAACAGCTGGACAAGGGGGGACGTGGCCGGGAGGGCCTGGGCATTGGCGGCCTCTGAGGAGGTAGCGCTACACAATAAATATTAAATAAAAAGCCTGCTCTAAAATACCCCATATAAAAACCCCTACCAAAACACAATCAAAACTACGCCAGGCCGGCCGCATGGAATAGATGGGTTTTCAAGGCTCGGCGAAAGAGGCGCAGGTCCGTAGTTGTACGTAGGTCGGGGGGTAGGTCATTCCAGAGGGCAGGAGCTGCCACAGAGAAGGCTCTCCCCCTGGGGGTCGCCAGCCAGCATTGACTGGCCGACGGCACCCTAAGGAGGCCCTCTCTGTGGGAGCGGACTGGTCGAAGGGAGGTATTTGGTAGGAGGCGGTCTTGCAAATACCTAGGTCCATTGCCATGGAGCGCTTTAAAAGTTGTTACTAACACCTTGAAGCGCACCTGGAAGGCCACAGGCAGCCAGTGCAGCTCGTGCAGGAGAGGTGTTACATGGGAGTATCTAGAGGCCCCCATTCTGAACTAGCTGGAGCCTCCAGGTGCACCTCAAGGGGAGCCCCATGTAGAGAGCATTGCAATAGTCCAGGCGGGAAACAACGAGGGCTTGAGTGACCGTGCGTAGGGCGTCACGATCCAGAAAGGGGCGCAACTGGCGTATCAGGCGAGCCTGATGAAAAGCCCCCCTGGCCACAGCCGTCACATGATCGTCTAAAGACAGCCAAGCATCCAGGAGGACGCCCAGGTTGCGGGCCCTCTCCGCGGGAGCTGACTCGCCCCCGATAGCCAGAGATGGAGCCAACTGGCTATGTCGTGACGCCGGAAACCACAGCCACTCGATCTTGGACGGGTTGAGTCGAAGCCTGTTCCTTCCCATCCAGACTCGCACGGCCTCCAGGCACCGGGACATCACTTCTGCGGCATCATTGGGGTGGTCCGGGGTGGAGATGTACAGCTGGGTGTCATCTGTGTACTGATGAAACTCCACCCCGAAACCACGGATGATCTCACCCAGTGTCTTCATATAAATGTTGAACAGGAGAGGCGAGAGGACCAACCCCTGTGGTACCCCACAAGTGAGGCGCCTCGAGGTCGACCTCTGCCCCCCTGCCAACACAAATTGCGACCAGTCCAAGAGGTAGGAGGAGAACCACCGTAAAACGGTGCCCCCCAACCCCAACCCTCCTAACCGGTGCAACAAGATACCATGGTCGATGGTATCAAAAGCCGCTGAGAGGTCTAGCAGGACCAGGATAGAGGAACAGCCTCTATCCCGAGCCCTCCAGAGATCATCAACCAATGCGACCAATGCCGCGATCTAGTCATCGGTCCGTCCGTTTTCTCTACTTGGTTTGTTCTTAAAGGGCACGCGTCTCTTGCTGTGTTGGTATCTTCCGAGGTTACTATTTTCTTTTTCCTGGGCTCAATCACTTTCTTTCTGCTAGCATACGCCAGTTGCTTTCGCTCGCTTACACTTATCCCCTTTTTTGGTTCTATTCCGGGGTCCATCTGATCTTCCTTAATGGGGTTGTGTGCATGTGTGCTTGGGGGAGGGGGTATATTGAGTGGATCCGGGTGTCTATCAGGGTAGTCTCTGATGGATATGCTCCTACATGTGTTCTCCCACTCAGGAGCGCTGCCTTCTTCCGTGAACCTCCATGGGTATATTGATCCACTTCTGGTTGTCCCCCCCCATCTTAAGGTCCTTTACTGCTCGATCATTCATTGGGTTTTTCGATCCCCCTTCATCGTTTGCTAGTTCTTTTGCCCTTCTTGCGCGCGTGCAGGGTCCCGTGGCGTGGCTTTCCATCGTTTGCTCATGGATCTCTTTTTTGTAGTCGTCGGTGGAGTGTCTTGTCCCTCCCCTCTTGTTAGCGGGGGTCGTGGTGCGGGTGCCCCGTGGGTTGTCATCCAGCCATCCATGTCGTTCGCACCCATCATTATTTCTCCTTGTTGTGGGGTGGGCAAAAGAACTAGCAAACGATGAAGGGGGACTGAAAAACCCAATGCCCCCGAGCACACATGCGCACAACCCCATCAAGGAAGATCAGATGGATCCCGGAATAGAACCAAAAAAGGGGATAAGTGTAAGCGAGCGAAAGCAGGAAAAAGAAAATAGTAACCTCGGAAGATACCAACACAGCAAGAGACGCGTGCCCTTTAAGAACAAACCAAGTAGAGAAAATGGACGGACCGATGGCTAGATCGAGAAGCCGGGCACAGAGCCGTCTGGCAATATAAAAAGGACTCCCAGTAATCTTGTATTGTGCTCTGATGATGTCGGCAGTGTTGGCCAACGAAAGCTTAGCTTTAGCTTTTGTATTAAACAGTTTTTGTTTTAATATTATACTGGTGCTCGGACTATTTTATTTCTATTATATGGATTTACCCAGGATTCACATTTTTGGTATAATTAGGTATAATACAGGAAGTTTTTCAGACAGACCGGTCTGATTGATTACACCTTGACATTTTTAACTGCTATACTGCAGTTTTACTTTTTACAATATCTTTTGCCATACAGCCCCCCAACTAGGGGCATTAAGCAGGCTCAAGTCGCAACTGTGAAACATTTTAAATCCAAATTTCTTTTTCTGACAAAGAGTTAAAGAATTAAATTGGGAGACTAAGATGGCCATTTCTAGCTTGTTCTGCTTTCATCAGTTAGCCATACCCTTTATGGGATTCGAACCTGGGCAGTTTTACATACTAGGCAGTGATTTAACCACCAAGCCACAGGCTCTCCTCCCCTCTTTTGCCAGCTGAGTCAAGGGAGTATAAAATGTTTCGCAGTTGCGACTTGAGCCTGCTTAACGCCCCTAGTTGGGGGGCTGCATGGCAAAAGATATTGTAAAAAGTAAAACTGCAGTATAGCAGTTAAAAATGTCAAGGTGTAATCAATCAGACCAGTCTGTCTGAAAAACTTCCTGTATATACTCCCTTGACTCAGCAGGCAAAAGAGGGGAGGAGAGCCTGTGGCTTGGTGGTTAAATCACTGCCAAGTATGTAAAACTGCCCAGGTTCGAATCCCATAAAGGGTATGGCTAACTGATGAAAGCAGAACAAGCTAGAAATGGCCATCTTAGTCTCCCAATTTAATTCTTTAACTCTTTGTCAGAAAAAGAAATTTGTATATATATATATATATATATATATATATATATATATATATATATATATATATATATATATATATATATATATATATATATATATATATATATATATATATATATATATATATATATATATATATATATATATATATATATATATATATATATATATATATATATATATATATATATATATATATATATATATA
>NW_015388200.1:105912-110797 GCF_001527695.2 Protobothrops mucrosquamatus | reverse complement strand
AATATATAAAAATATATATATATATATATATATATATATATATATATATATATATATATATATATATATATTATAAAATAAAACGACCACCAAGAGAAATCTATAAAACATATAGAGTTTAATCCACCGAGCTTTCGTCAAGTGCACTTGACATCATCAGGGTTAAAAAGGCAAAAGCTGAGAAAGGTTTATATACAGTCGTTCAACGCCTGCTTCCGGCTCCTAGAGCGCGTAACCGGCCCCAGCTGATCCTGCCTATTGGGCAGATTCAGTGACAAAGCGTTCTTGCTTCTCTTGCATGCGGCTCCCCCGCTGTTATACATGTGTCTGTCTCCAAGGGGTGGGGGGGAATGTAAGTTGTTTCCTGGATTCCTGTGAGCCCAATGTCCGTTCTCCCTGCATCCCAGATCGTTCTTTCTCCTTTCTGTTTCCATTATCCCTCTCTCTCCCTCCCCCACTACTGATCTTATATAGTTGGCGAGGCACCTCTGTGCCGTCCTTCTCGTAAGGCACCTCAACTCCGTCTCTCTCGTGGGGCGCCCCCACTCTGCTTTTCCCCCGTTGGGCCGCCTCCGCTCTGTCAATAGAGGAGAGGAGGAGGAGGAGCTTTTGCAGGCCTCCCAACTGGGGGCGAAACCCAAGCAGCTAGGACAGCTAATCTGGTTGTCAGATTAGGTCCAGCCCAGCAGAGACGCCAGACACTTCAAGCCAGCCTTGCCACCCTTAAAGGCGCCAAAGGCGGCCGAGACTGGACTACCACGAAAGGATTCCCGCATATCGCACTCCCCAGACCGGGGGAGAGCTACCAAATTGTCTGCCACTGAGGAGTCGGGTGAGTGGAAATATCTGTCCGCAGCTTGCAGTCAGTCAGTGGAGAAATTGGTAGAGAAGTTTGAAGGGCTAGAAATGAGAAGTTTGGAGCAACCTTCCCATTCCCCTTACGCCAGTGATCAGGACATTCAACTCCTACTGAGAGGAGCCACCAGCCCCTCCTTCGCAGAGCAGGCAGCTTTCCTGCTTTTGAAGCCCCCTGCCAGGGCCTCCAGTCCCACGGGGAGAGACAGCCCCAGTCACCGCCCCTCCAGAAGCCCCAACCGACGCCAACAAGATGACGGCCCGGGCCGCCACTGGGACAGCAAATCCCCAGACCGATGTGCATATTGATTACCCAGTATGGGTCCCCTGCAGCAATGGGGAGTATGGCAGCCCCCGCAGGTGGGAGATCAAAAATCTCTGAGTTTGCAGCAGATAATACAGGCCCTGCAACAACTTGGGGTGGCGCTGAGGCCAGAAGACCAGCAACCGACAGGGGGACAACTACAGCAAGGGGATTGGTCGCCGCCCCCGAACGTACAGCAACAGCAGGGGGGATGGCAACAGCCCCCACCCAGGCAGCAACCTTTTGGAGACCTACGGCGACTTGGAATGCCCCAACCACAGGCACTGCTAGCACAGCGGGGGGGGTGGTGGCCACAGCCCCCGAACATGCAACCCCTGAGAATGCAGCAGCAGCCAGGGTGGGGTAGGCAGCAACTGGGGGTGCAACAGCCACAGTGGGGAGCCCAACAGCCATTGAATCAGCAACCAGGGTGGGGCCAGCAGCAACTGGGAGTACAGCAACCACAGCAGAGGGCCCAGCAGCCATTGTACCAGCAGCCAAGGTGGGGCCAGCAGCAACCGGGGGCGCAACAACCACAGTGGGGAGCCCAGCAGCCGATGATTGCTCCACCTTTTAGAGCAACCTTCGATGGGGACCCAGAAAAGCTGAATTTCTTCCTCAACCAAGTGCGCTCTCATTTGAACTGCTGTGGCCATCTCTACCTGGACCCAGCCACTATGGTTGATGTAATTGCGTCCAGCTTAGAGGGAGAGGCATCCGAGTGGCTGAATAATTTATATAATGAGCAAGCCCCCGAATTGGAGGACCCCCACCTCTTCCTCCTAGGACTGAGAGCAAGATTTGGGGACCCATCCATTGCCCTCAAAGCAGAGGACAAATCCATAAGATAAAACAAGCCGGCAGACCGGCTCTAGAGTACGTACGAGAGTTTCGCAAGTTAGCCGGTTGAATAGAGAGGTGGCCTGAGCAATCCATAGTCCATCATTTCAGGGAAGGACTACTAGACGTTCACCTCTATCAGGCCTGCATCTATCGAGCAGTACCTGTTCAGCTGCAAGAATGGTACCAGGCAGCAGTAAGACTAGACGTTCAGCTCGCCCACTACAAGAAGACCTCCCCCAAAGAAGGCACCTGGACCCCTCGTGGTAGCGGGTCAGACTCACTATGAAGTAAACCGTATTCTTGATTCTAGAATGTTTAAAGGGAAATTGCAGTACCTAGTGCAATGGAAGGGATATACACTGTCTGAAGCAACTTGGGTGAAAGCTAGCGATGTGAAAGCCGACAGACTCATCAAAAGGTTCTATAGGAAACACCCTAATAAACCGAGAGACGGTCCCTAACATATGCTTTTGTTTACGTTACAGGATCTATCCTTTTTGTAAGGGGGTGGCGGATGTCAACGCTGCTAACATCGGATGTTCTTGCTTTGACAATATATGGAGATGCATCCATTTTCCTTTACGTTTTACTTTTAGAGTTAGAATTTGATGATACTGGGGGGGGGGAGGAGGAGGAATGTGCATGGGAGATTAGTTAGACAAAAAAATACTGTATAATGGTGAGAACCAAGGCTGTTTGTAATAAGAGATGATAAGACATGGCGGGATGAAGAACTGGGTGGAAAGCCAGCATTTCAAACTAATTGGAGAATATGATTTATGACTGTTAGTTAGAGGAGGGAATTGTGCTTTGATACTATGTGCTGAGGAGAGGGGAAGCCAGATTTTGGCTTGGACTATGTACATGCCGATGTGTTGCTACTTGAATAAAGATTCTTTAAGGTAAACAATGCCTCGAAGTTCTTTGAAGAGTTACATATGTCGGAAACATAACAATGGGCTGGCTTGATAAAGCCAATTTAAAAACTATGACACCGATGAAAAATTACTTAAAGGGGAGGGATAAAATGGACATTATATACCAGGGGTCGGCAACCTGAAACGGTGAAAGAGCCACTTGGACCCGTTTCCCGCACAAAAGAAAAAACTAGGAGCCGCAAAATGCGCGCACGCGCATGCGCGCACACCCGTAACAGCTTGATTAAAGAGTGGAGCCTAAGGCAACACATGCACCGGCCCTGCCCCCGTCCAGCTCCCCCTCTCCGGGCCGAATGTTGCTGCAGTTGAGAAACGCTGATCCAGACCGATTTAATACCTGCTGGGAACGTGCATTTTCAACTCTGTCCAGAGTTGCAAACAAACAACTCTGCAAACAAACACAAAAGGTTTCGGGGTTTCGCCCATCCGATTGGAGACCCTGCGCCGCCCTTTCTCCTGTGGCCAGGGAAAGAGGGCCGGCCCCAAGCCTGTCCTGGAGGACTTTTTAGGCCCCGAATACCCCCACACACCCTTGCCTGTCAGCCCCAGGCACTGTGGCTCCGCAGCAGGAGGGAACCCTCTGGACCTTCGGTACTCCCGCCGGTGGCGGCGAGAGGATGGCGAAGGGGTGCGGCTGCCCGGGCTGAGGTGGGGCCGGGTGGCGGACAGCCCCATGGCGGCAGCGGGAGGACGGCGAAGGGCCGCGGCTGCCCGGGCCGAGGTGGGGCCAGGCGGCAGAGAGCTCGGCGGCAGCGGCAGCAGGAGGACGGGGAAGGGGCACGGCTGCCCGGGCCGAGCACGCAAGCAAGGGCTGCATTCCTACAACCAACTGAACCCGGCTACTAGCCAATTCGACTTCCAGGCTCTCGTCCTATAATAAGACTCACACCTTAACCCCAACTGAACCGAGGTCAACGCCAACCAAGAGGAGAGCAAGCTGTGACGAAGCTACCAGGTCTTGACCCGACTTGGCTGAACGCGTCTCGTGTGAACGCGGCCAGCGGGCACTTTATGCAGCCCCAGCCTGCCCATCAAGCAAACCAAACGGGCGGAGCAACCGAGGGCGACTTCAAACGTCCCGCTCAAGCAGCAGGTGTGGCGGAACCCACCCACCCCCCGACCCGGCACCTGCCGGTTCTCCTCTCCGCTTCCCCACCTCGCAGCGGGGCCGGAAAGCGGAAAAGCAGCCGGGCGAAGGAAGCAGGAGATCCCCTCGTCCGCCTGCCTGCCCGCCCGCCCGTAGAAGAGAAAACGGCCGGGTTAAGCCCTAGCTGCAGAAAGAAGTGCCCGCCGGCCGCGTTCAGACCCGTTTAAAGCCAAGTCAGGTCAGCTCGGTTCGCGCCACCCGACCAGCGTCGACCTCGGTCGGGTCAGCGAGAGAAAAAGCACGAAGCCCGCCGTCCGCTCAGCGCGCTTTCCCCGTGCCTGGCCGTGCCCAAGTTTCCCCCCCTTCTCACCTCCGGGGCTCTCCTTTCCGACGGTCTTCCAGCTTGGCGGCTGTTCGGGGCGGCCGGCAGAAGCGAAGACGGGAGCCCGAGGACGAGCGAGGTCTGCCACGAGGCAACACAGGAGCAAGGAAGCGGCGCGGCTGGGCCGACCCGGCGGCGCGCTCCGCTTCGCCGCGTCTTTTTCTCCAAGGCTCTCGGCAACTTTTCGGAAATCTGGGCGGGCTGCGGAACGAGCGTGATCCGCGGCAACGACCTTCCTCCTCCTCCTGTTCCTCCTCCTGTTCCTCCTCTTCCTCCCGCGACCCCCCGGCCGGCTGCAGCGGGGCGCGCGCGAGCCCTGGAGACCCTCCTCGAGCGGGTGGCCGGGCTTGGCGGGACTATCCGGCGGCTTGACAGGTGAGCGTCTCGCTTGAGGTCGCTCCGCTTCGCTCCGACCCTGACCGGGGTAGGGAGGTGGGCGTGCGAGTCAGGTGGGGCCGGGCGGCGAAGGGCCGCGG
>NW_015388200.1:103237-104962 GCF_001527695.2 Protobothrops mucrosquamatus | reverse complement strand
TCCAGCAATCCTTCTGGCTCTTCCTCCGCTGCCACCACGTGCAGTCCAAAGAAGGAAAGAGGTTTGTGGGCAGTCCCACAAACAAAAGAAGTTCAACCAATCAATTCAAACTTCGTGAGAAGTTTGAATTGATTGGTTGAACTTTTTTAGTCCTACTTTTTTTTTCCGGACTGCACATGGTGGCTGAGGACAGGGAGCCGCAGGAGACAGCTGAAAGAGCCGCATGCGGCTCTGGAGCTGCGGGTTGCCGACCCGTGTTATATACCTATCTAAAAGTGATAGAAAACTATACTCAACACCTTCTCCTGAAGACCCCAGTTTGGAGTTTCAAAGATCTGCAGGAACAATGACTCAAGACAAAACAAATACATCCCAGGAGAAAATATACACAATGCTGCAACAGATTCAAATGATAAATGTTTCAAACCATGATGAGATTAGAAATAAGCTTGACAATATAAATGAACATATCTCTAACTTAAATCTACAACTGAATAACACTCAAAAAATGACAACAAAGAATGAACAAATAAATCAGACAACAGAACATAAATTAAATGAAAGTGACTTAAATAGAAAAGCTATAAATGAAGAAAACTACAATTTAATACAAAAACAAATCTGCAAAACCTCACTGTAATAAAGAAGACAAAAATGATGATTTATCCTCCAGGATTTCAAAACAAATATGAGGATAAAAAAGAAAAACAAATAAAATGGATTAAAGAACTGTCAGAAGAATCATCAAAACGTGGGAGACAAAAAACTGATAAATTTACTTGACTTGTTTTTTCGTCCCCAAAAACACTCACAAACATACAACCTGGCAAGCTAAATTTACTGACTTGGAAAGCGACATGGCAAAAGAAGAAGACTAGAGCTGGAGTTAAGAAATGTGATTCAACATATCAGAGGGAATATTATATGACTAAACACTTGTTTGAATATGGTTAATACATATATATATATACATATATATAAAGTTTGGATATCAAGAGTCCCTAGAGCAGCGGTTCTCAACCTGTGGGGTCGCCTAAGACCATCGGAAAACACATATTTCCGATGGTCTTAGGCAGGGCTTTTCAACCGGTGGTACGCGTACCACTTGTGGTACATTAATGAGTGGCAGGTGGTACGCAGCCATGCCTAGCCAAGTGTAGTGGGGGAGGGATAGAGCCAGCACAGGCAAGGACTTACTGTGAGAGAGTCCTCTGGAGCTGCAAAGGCCCCAGGCTCACTTCTAGCTCACCCTCCCCCATGAGAAAGGAGGAGGGGGGCGGAGACAGGAGAGGCTATAAAAGGAGGCAGTTTGGGCAGGAGAGGGAGAGAGAGAAAAAGGAGCAGCTTTGGGAGGAGGTGGAGTCAGCTGCACAGAAGAAGAAGAAAGAGGAGGAGGAGGAGGAGATGATGATGATGATCAAGCAGGCTGGCCATGAGCCAATCTACAACTGCTGTGGCAGCCACCTGTGCTGGCAGCAGCAAACAGGCAAGAAATGCAGCGGTGGAGGGGTCACCCTCCAAGAGGAATGAAAAAAGGCAGCAATGGCTGGAGGTGAGGCACAGAGGAGGGAGGGAGGGAGATGGAGAGTGGAAGGATTCTTATGTGCTTTTGTGACTTTGAAGTTCTGGTATTTGTGCAATGTGGGCTTTGTGTTCTTAAGGAATGTTTGGCAATTTCTATTTGGCTGATGTCTGATGTCTCCTGTTAGCTTCTATTGCTCTGCT
>NW_015388200.1:67028-100266 GCF_001527695.2 Protobothrops mucrosquamatus | reverse complement strand
CATCTAAAAGTAACCTTATATTAATATCCCTAACTCCACAAAATATAATTCTACATAAGTAGGTGAAATATATGTATATGTATAAAAAGAAAAAAATTTTTTATCTAAAAACCTAACCTATATTCCACCATTCTATGCTTATTTTGAATATAAACAATCCATCTTCTCCATATTGATAAAAATTGTTCATTTGAGTGATAGCTTATAATCATTCTTGTCCAAAGTTATTCCTTTTATAACCGATGATTCTCGAACCTTAATTAATAAAATCTCCAAAGTCAAAACAAATAATAGAGGTGATAGTAGACATCCTTGCCTCGTACCTTTCTCAATTTTAAATGAGTCTGTCAATCCTCCATTTACTACCACTTGTGCTGATTGTAATTGATAAATAGCCTTTAACGCTGACAAAAATCTGTCCCCAAAATTCATTCTCTCCACCACTCATAACAAAAATTGCCAATCCAGTTTATCAAATGCCTTTTCAGCATCCAGAAATATAAAAGCCGCTGGAATTTGATTATTTTTGTCCAAATATTCAAGCAGGTTTACAATTTGTCTAACATTATTCTTCATGTATCTACCAGTTATAAATCCAGATTGGTCCACATGTATAATCCGTTTCAATACTTGCATTAATCTATTAGCTAAAATTTTTGCAAAAATCTTATAATTCGTATTCAATAAAGATATTGGCCTATAATTTTTGGGCTGAGTCAAATCTTGATCCTCCTTCGGTATAAGTGATATAAATGCAGACCTCCAAGATGGTGGTACTTCTGATCCAGACAATATACTATTAAAAAGACATCTCAAAGGTTCTAACATTTCTTCTGATAACATTTTATAATATATTGCAGTTAACCCATCTGTACCAGGAGCCTTGCCAACCTTTAATTGTTTAATTGTTAAATTACCCCTTCTTATACAACACCCAAAACATGTGTCTACCAAATGCCATGGCCATAAAACCTTAGCTTAAATGATTGAAGGGAGAAGGGGTTGAGTGGAAATAGGAAGGAAATGTAAACACCACAAATTGTTAAGACAAGATTTCTCTCACTTTTACAGCTAAAAAGCAGCAGGGAATTGGCATGAGATCCTTTGCACCCAAAGACTAGCTGCTTTCAATTCTTAAATCAACCAGAGGGACTGGTTTTTAAAGTTCTAGCCTGTGGTGATGGTACTTGTTGCTGTTTTTAAAGGTGTCTTCTACAGTTCTGACCATTATTGGAAGAAAACGTCCAATAAATAGTAAGCATATTCCTGAGATAATTCCACAGCTCAGGTTTGGAAATGGCTTCCACCAACACAATCCTGTTGAGGGGAAAGGTTGATGTAATGTGCCACAATGGCAAATTAGTAAAAACTTGATGCTTACAGAGAAGTAAGCCTTCCCGCAGTCTATGATTTCCTATAATCTTAATTGAAGTTAGTGGGAGCACAAAAGGAACGTTGAGGTGATTGGGTTATGGGGTTTGGGAGTTAGGACAGAGAATAGATAATTACTGATAATAGTGTTTACTATCCCAGATCATGTGCTATTTTACTGGGAAATAAACCCATAGAACTCAATGGAATTTACTCCAAGCAAAGTGTGTGTTTGTGTGTGTGGGGGTAGTTACCAGAGGACTATACAGTGTGTTCTATTGGCATCTTTTCTCAGGTAGAAGCCCTAAAGTCCTGCTTTATCAAGATCATGGATTAAAATAGTTACATGCTCTTACTGTGTATAGAAGTTTTGATGAACAAAGAAGGAAAGAGAGAGGGAGAGATGGGAAGAGAGAGAGAGAGAAGGAAAGGAAAGAAAGTTTAATATCCCAATCAGATTTTCCCCAATTTTCATGTTTATATTAGTTTTTCACTGACAAAAAAGAGAACTACACCAACCAGCTCTTCTAAAGTTAAATCATTAAAGTTCAGTGCCAGTTTCTACTTAAATGATCCTTTACAAGGAAATTTAAAGATTATTGAAGGAAAGAAAAGTTATTCTTTTATAAAATGTAAAAATAAAGCCCCAATGTAACAATGTATGAGACTGTATGTTTAGCACAAATGTATTAATGTAGTGTAAATGTAACAATGCAATGCCAATGTATGAGAAAGAATGTTTACTGCTTCCTGCCTATGTAGAGTGACCACAAATGGTAATCAGCAAAGATAATGAATTATGACCCGGATGGACGGAAATTGGAAGGAAATTGTCAGGATGAACTAATAAGTGTAAAAACAACTTCAAAGAATGGCTATGGAGTTGAAAGAGCTTCTTAGATGTGACGTGCATTGTAAAAAGTATAAAATGCAAAGCTTGGAAACTGTTTGTTGCGCTCCTGGAACCCAATCCATTGGGAAGGATCCAGGAGGCCGCGTTTGCAAACTCCTTTCTTTTCTTCTCTTTTCTTTTTTATTCTTTTTATGTTATTCTCCAATAAAACTTTGTTTTGTTAACCAGATTTGTCTTCGTATTGTGAGTATCAAAATTGGGGTTTTTACATCTCACATTATCAAAACAATCTTTTATTATTAATATATAGATTAGGCCACTTCTTGAAGGTAATCTGCCTCTTTTCCTTTTTCTTCAGCAGATCAAAGAAATAGGAGTCTTTAAAAACATTTTTGGGAAACAGACCTCTGTGGCTTTTTCCCTTTCAGAAAGCTAGTCTTTATCAAGACTGCACAAGTGGTCAAAAATAAAATCTGTCCTATGTATCAAGTATCTGTCAATGCAGATCAACTCATAAGTGAATATAAAATAAGGCATACATACATAAGGTATTTGTATGCATGTCACAGTGTGCAAGAGTTGCACACTCTCAAAAAAGCTTGCATAGCACAAGTAAAGGGTAGGGGAAGTACACAGACTTTTTTTCTTCCAGAAAGTTCCTAAGCGCTGTACTCTATGGCCACAAACTTTCACAAGATATTTTTCTGGTGGATTGTGACCATGGGAGCAGCACCAAGTGGGTATTTGAAGCTATTCTGGGAAGGAAGGAAGGAAGGAATCTAAAGAAAGGGTGTGATGTAATTGTTACAGCAAGAAAAAAATGTCATTAAATCAAATGCTAAAAACCAGGGTGGGGAGTAGAAGCAGGAGGAAATGTGAACATGTGGATTAAATGCAAAGTGTCAAATCACTTTAGGCATGAAAGCTGGATGAGTGACTTTGGGCCAATCCCTCTCTCAGCCCAACTCACCTCACAGGATTGTTGTTGTAGTAGAGAAAAAGAGGAGGAAGAAGTATTATGAATGTTCACCGCCTTGAGTTACTTATAAGGGATAAAAAAAAATCTACACACAATACAATCCCAAGAACTGAACACACTCTCAAAGTGCTTTACAAGGTTAATATGTTTAAGCTAGCACATATAAAGCCCTCTGTCCACACCTCACAAAATTATTGGTGTACTTTTCTATGCTACCATCTTTACTAACAGAGTTATCATTTTTTCTTGTTTCCTGCTAGGCATATGCCTTTAAAACCAAAAATTCTTCTGAGTCACTCTCAGGTAGTTCAGGGGCCTTGGCCAGTGTTTTCACTGAGATTTTGTGCAGAAAAAAGTTTCCAAGGGAGACAGAACCCCCTTCCTCTAGGCCCCTCTCCCCTGCCCCATCTGAGACAACCTGGTCCTTTAAAACTCATTTAAACAGATAATATTTCAAGAAAACTTACTTTAAAGTTACCAGCTCCTAAATCCTCTATGGAGTAAACAGTGCACCATCAACGCTTCCTATTTCTGCAATGGAGCTGCCTTTATCTGCCTGGAAGTGTTTTTGCTTTCCTGCCCCCTTCCAGGCCAAAGCAGGCAGTTAAAATGTCACTTAACATTCTGGAGAATGTGAAATATATTTTATATTGTCAACTCCCCCAAACCATAAAACTAATTTTATGGACCTCAGGTGACTTGAGAGCCAGTGAGGGGTATCTAACTTCTAGAAATAACCCTATCCATTTGACATCTTAATGTCACAGCCACTTTTAGTATACTTACTTTGCTACAGGTAAAATATATACAGGCCTGTGTGTATGTATGCAGGCACGCAGGGAGAACATTGGTTGTTTGGGAAATGATAACTCAGCCCTCTCAAAATAATTTTAAGAAGTAACCAAAGAGTTTAGGGTAAGTTTGTAAGACCAATTTTACTTCCTGCAAGAGAGAGAGAGGGAGGGAGAGAGGGGGGGGAGGAGACTGTTCTAAGATATAATTTAAGAATATCAAAGACTATTTATTTCCCTGTTGCAGCAAACAGACTTTAAACATAGCAATGTGGTTTAAGGGGAGGAGAGTGTTGTGGAATGAAAGGACATGAGCCAGCTCTTTGGAGAAGGAAAGTTTAATATGCGCAGGTTCAGGGGCTACACAGAGCAAAAGATCTGAACCCCAAGGAGTGTTCGGAGTGCACATATATAGGTCATACAACGTATGCATTTCCTGACCCCCCTGGATCCCATATATGGTAATATGTTAAACATTATGATCTCAGCATTCCTGATAGTATGGAAAAATACCAGACAGTTGAACATTGACACAGAGATAAAAATAGTGAATTGGCTACTTAAGCAAAGCAAAAACAGGATATGGCTGAATTATGGCTGACACAGTCAAGGACAGTGGGAGAGAGTATTATCTCTAGACTCAGCAATTTCTGGAATGCCTTTTGACCTACCACCTCATTCCCCCCTTTTGAGATTAATCTACTCCTAAGGACGATTACTCTCAACCAGTGACACTAGGATCCGCTACTTTCATGTTTTCATAATCCCACATAGCCATGACCTGGGCCGTTGCTTTCCGTTCAGCCAACAGAGACATCCGCTTTGGCAGAGATATATTAGTCACTAGGGAAAAGAGACACTGAACCAGGCAACAGCCACCAACCAGTAGAGCAAGAAGGATTACTGCATACTGAATAATGTTACCAATAAGACCCATCGGGAGCCAGGACCACAGGTTGTCCCACCAGCTGCCTAAGGTATTGATCTGCAGCTCGGAAGCCACTTTGTGAAGGACCTTGATTTGTTGCTTTACTACCCCTGATTGATCAGTGAGGTTAAAACAGCACATTCCCTCAACTGAGTCACAACCAAGATGTTGGCGGAGTAAAAGATAGTCTATGGCAGCCCTGTTCTGGAGAATAGCTTTACGTAGTTCGATGAGCTCCTGATTAATGGCCGATAATGCCACCGAAGTAGCGTTAATTGTTTTGGCCAGACTGCAGGCAACAGAGTTTATATTAATATGAGCTCTTAATGCTAAAGCAGGAACGCCCACTAAGGAAATAGCCAATGCATTATATTCAGCTGGATTTAACAGGGTGCGGGTGGAGTCACAGTCCTCACTTAAGGTTTCAGCTCTCCTATAGCGTGTGGTATTAGAACTAGCAATTGCTGACCTACTCGGTAAAAATGCAGTCAGCCTACTCAGACAACAATAGGCAGAGCTTAGGTTTGCAGGGATATAGTTGAATGTTTCCTTTCCACAAGTGAAGAACCAGCCAGTTGGCAACCATATGTGGCCATAGTTAGAACGTGCCGACTGAAATGATGAACAATTCAGCTTCTCTTGGCTTGGGCTTTGTAGTAGATTGCTCACAGCCAGTGACTTTAGCACAAGCAACACCTTCTGGTATAGCTACAATAGGAGTGTGTAATACAAGAGCATCAAGTGGTAATTGATAAGAGGCATGTCCCCAAGAAGAAAGTGTATCATAATTGATCTGTTCCTCTGACACACCGTGTAGTCGATCCATATGTGAATAGGCTTTCATTACAGAGGCTGGGACACACACAGGTATCAGGCAAGTAGAGATTAAGTTTTCCATATCATAAGATTCAGCAAGACAAAAGTCTGTGACATTAGCCGTCTTAGCCAATCGTACCCATAGATTGTACTGCATCCGTGAGGTCAAAGGGTGAGGCATTCTGGTGTCTGGGGAGGACCTTCTAGCCCTCCTTCTAGGGGAATGTGTTCTTTTTGGTTTTCTGATTGTGACTCCATACTCTACCAGGTTCACACGCACAATACAAGTCCCCTTCCATCCGGGTTTTAACTGCGAGACTAGGGTGACTTGTTCCCATCCCCAGAATAATGGAGGTCCACAATCCAGAGTTATGGGAGGAAGGGCTTCTTTATAAGGGGCCCTCTCACACATCCCCTTTCTCATGATGTATCCCACAACTGGGCAAGCCTCAGGATTAATAGGCTGTCTAGTGAGACATGCTTCTTTTGCAATTCTATCAAATACCCGTGGATGCTGACAGGGATGGGGTAACACCCCGTTCCAACACTCTGGAGTAAAAGCAAGAGGGGGATTACCATCACATTCACCTGTTCCAATCAGATAAGAGAGTACCACTTGGGGAGCTTCCTCTGGCCTGCTCCACTGACCTAAATTGGAAACACATACATAATTACCCATGACAAGGGAAAAAGGCAAGTAAAAGAAAACAACAAAAATCCTCATCCTGTCTTCCCCCGTGCGTAGAAAGCCAGCTTCCGGTGTGGCTTAGCAAGGGTCTTCGCCACTGTGCGTAGAGGAACCTATTGCCGGTAAGGTTCCAGCAAAGTAGCTCCGGAAAGGGTTAGAATATCCTATATAAGTAAAGCATTAATAACACAAACAATAAGGCATACACTATATACGTTTAAACGTGAGCTTGGTAGGAGCCATGGGTTGTGATGACACTTTCCACAAGGGATCTGCGGCTGCTTTGACCCTTGTCCAATGGATCCATGATTTAGATTCTGCAATTTTAATAGCAAGAGGGGAGGCCAATATCACTTCATATGGCCCTTTCCACTGACCCTCCAACTGTTCTTTTTCCCAATGTTTAACCCACACCTTATCCCCTGGTTTAAAGGTGTGACATCTGGTCACCAATTTAGGTGGGGATTGTTCAATAACATAGTTTCTGAGTTTCTCTACTTGTCTATTCAGCTCTTGTACCATTTCCAGAGCCCACACTCCTCCCTTATGTCCCAGATCTGGCCAGCCGGCCAAGTTTCGTCGCAACAGGGTAGGAGGCCGCCCAAACATTAACTCAAAGGGGGACAGTTTACTTTGTCTACGAGGTGCACATCTAACAGCATATAAGGCCAAGGGCAAAGCATCTGGCCATTTCAAATGACTTTCAGTACAGATCTTAGTGATTTTCTCCTTTAGGGTGCGGTTCATTCTTTCAGCCGGACCACCTGACTGAGGATGAAAAGCACTGTGGAACCGCCACTTGGACCCTACTGACTGGGCCACAGCCTGATTAATCTGATGTATAAATTCAGGCCCATTATCTGATGAAATAAGAGATGGGCTCCCAAACCGCGGGATCAATTCCTTTAGCAAAATCCTGGCCACTTCCCTTGCCTGCTTCGTTTTAGTGGGGAAGGCCTCCGGCCAACCTGTATATCTATCCACAAAAACCAATAGAGCTTTGTACAAGCCACATCTAGGCATATCGGTGAAATCAACCATTACAGAGTCCATAGGAAAGTATGATGAAGGTATAGTTCCTGGGGGCAAGAGGGGTCCTTGCCGAGGATTGACCTTGGCACAAGTAGCACATTGGGATACAACCCGAGCTGCCATGCCAGCTATCCCATTGATGTAATATTCCCGCCCCAATGCCTCTTCTAGCCCCATTTTACCCATATGGGTGGCATCATGCGACGATTGAACCAAAGCCCAAGCTGAGGACTGTGGAACAAAGATGCGCCCATCAGGTAACAAGTACCACCCATCCTTGATAGTTGCCTTAAGATCTGTGACTGCCTTGACACATTCTTGCTGGGAATACGTTGGCTGGATAGTAGGGGGCAGAACACCTAGATCCATGGCCACATGTATGGAAAGATCTATGGTAGATTTTCCTCTTCTAGCGGCATTTCTAGCTTCCAAATCTGCTCTCCTATTCCCTTGGGCCACCTTATCTACTCCCCTCTGGTGCCCTTTACAATGCATCACTGCAACTTTAGCTGGCATCTGTACTGCGTTAAGGAGGCGCTGAATGAGGTGTCCATGTTGTACATATTTACCCGCTGAATCACGAAATCCCCTCTCTTTGTAAACAGCCCCATGTGCATGTAGTGTCAGGAAAGCATATTTACTATCTGTCCACACATTCAAAGTCTCACCCACGGCTCTTTCTAAAGCTCTAAGTAATGCCCACAATTCAGCCACTTGTGCACTGTGTTCAGAGCCCAAAGGTCCACTCTCCACAACTTTATCATCATCTACAATAGCATAACCTGAAACTCTTTGTCCTTCATGCATATAGCTGGAACCATCTGTATACCAGTTGAGCTGAGCTGCCTGAAGAGGGATGTCAGACAAATCATGCCTGCTAGAGTAAACACTCTCCAATACTTGCAAGCAATCATGTTCTATGTTGATGTCTCCTGGCAACAAAGTGGCTGGATTTAGCCAATTGGAGACAATCAGTTTGACTTGTGGATTTTCAATCATCAGTGCTTGATATTTGAAAAGCCTTTGATTGCTTATCCATAGATGCCCTTTAATATCCAATATGGCCTGCACTGCATGGGGAGTGTGTACGTTCACAGGACACGAGAAGGTCAATTTATTACAGTCCTGCAACAGGACTGCTATAGCAGCAAGGACCTTCAAACAATGTGGCCATCCCTGCGCCACTCCATCCAATTGTTTAGACAGATATGCTACTGGCCGTTGCCACTGGCCTAACTGTTATGATTATGAGATCATACATTATGATTATGAGATCATACATTATGATCTCAGCATTCCTGATAGTATGAACAAATACCAGACAGTTGACCATTGACACAGAGATAAAAATAGTGAATTGGCTACTTAAGCAAAGCAAAAACAGGATATGGCTGAATTATGGCTGACACAGTCAAGGACAGTGGGAGAGAGTATTATCTCTAGACTCAGCAATTTCTGGAATGCCTTTTGACCTACCACCTCAAGAGGAAGAAAGATTACTAGATTCATTTTTAAAGGGAAAAAGAAAGCTTGGGTCTTGCACATTGTTTATATTATCTCTGTTGAGACAACTGTGATTTTCCATGCTCTCTCTGTGTGTAGTATTTGGAGGGTTATACAAATGCATACAGAACAACTAATAATATATGTACTTAGCTCTGCAATTTCAGTGCCATTTTGTCATTTTAACTTCAGTGACTCCCTAAATCAGTGGTTCTCAACCGTTTTAATGCCGCGACCCCCAACCGGTCGTAAGTCGAGGACTAAAGCGGTCATAAGTCGAGGACTAAAGCGGTCATAAGTCGAGGACTACCCAACCGGTCGTAAGTCGAGGACTTTCCCTGCCCGGGAGTGTCGCGCATGTGTGGTTCCGCCCCCTGCGCCGGCCGAGGCGTAGCTGGCAAGCGGCAGAGACGGAGCAGGCCGACCACCAGCTGGCCCAGCCCAAGGGAGGTAAGGCACCCGCTGGAAAAGGGGAAAAAAATGGCGGACAGCCTTGCTTGGCGACCCCCATGAAATGGTCGATTGACCCCAAATGGGGTCGCGACCCATAGGTTGAGAACCGCTGCCCTAAATGCTTTCTTTATGGACTTTGAAGCTGTAATCTGAAGCACATTTACTTGGAAGTAAAGGCCTTAAAATAAGAAATTTCTTGGTGAAGAAAAGTGGTCAGAGTCTTAGTCTAAGGAAGGAAAGGACGTTTTGAGAACTGAACCACCGGTTTCTCGTCTTTCTTTTGAGTTCAGTACCTGATACCGCTTACAGGGGATGATTTTGTATCCTTGGCTCAGTAGAGATTTTAGGGAAGTGGGAGAGGGACAAAGACCCCTGAGGAGAACCTGGCAGCTGGCTTGTGCCATGGGGAAGAGAACACACTTTTTCTCTGTCTTTTTAAAATGCAGATTTTTATGTTGAGTAACTTTAATGCTATGACTTGTGAATATGGTGGAATAAAGAAATGCAAAGAAGGGCACTATTTTTCTGGCCAGGAGAAATGTTTATTTGACTTCAAGTTAAGGCTACAAACCAATACAAAAAGCGAACAGAACAGTGAACAGTGTCTTGGCAAGGACGGGAACAGGCAGCTAGACATGACAAATGCCAGTTCAGACACACAGAACACTGAATTCACCCTGCCCACTAAAATTTCCTTTTAATCACTGTAGAAATATTTCTAGTATTTACAAACATTTTAAACACACTACTGTTGGTCCAATCAAATATCCTTTTAAACTGAACTTCACTCACATTTATTTTAAAAAAAGTTTCAGATAAATACAAAGCCAGGAATCAAAACACAGACTTGACAATTTCAAATACAGATACATGAGCTTATAGAGAGATATAAAGGGTTTTTTGTTTTTTTTTAAAAAAAGGTTTGTTGTGGTTGATGGTTTTTAATTTTCTTTCTTTTCTTTTTCCTGCTACTGAACTGCAGAAGCCCCCATACTTGAGTAAAAGGAAAAGAGGTAGGATTCCCCACAAAGTTGTGAACTTTAAGAACCCATCCTTCCTTCCCCATACTAGCTTATAAATAAGCTATAACATTTAAAAAGCACACATTAAAAGACAAAAAGAAAAAAGAAAAAAAAAGCCTCTGGAATTTATCTTTTAATTTAAAGGGAGCAAAGGACACAATGATTGAATAATAGTACCCACATAAATTTATTATTGTTATTGTTATTATTATTCATCACACAGCCAGCCAGATGTTCAGACTGGATTTGGCATTTTTATCCATCTATCCAATCCTTCCCAAATGTTGATGTTTGATGGTGTTAGAGGTATCTTTGCAGGATGTAAGCTGTTCCCAGAAAAGGTGCCTTTTGCAACTGACTGATGGTGAATTTGTCAATGCCAATGGTGTTCAAGTGGTGCTCCAGTTGTTTTGGGACTGCACCTAAGGTGCCTATTACTATTGGTACTACTACTACTATATTATTATTATTATTATTATTATTATTATTATTATTATTATTATTAGTAGTAGTAGTAGTAGTAGTAGTAGTAGTAGTAGTAGTAGTAGTAGTAGTAGTATGGCTTTTTTTCTCATAGAATGCCCAGAACGGAGTTCCAGCACCTTTTTTGGATGGAACCTTGTAGGGTAGGCAAGGCGGGTTGTATAACGTGTGTGAGTTCTGGCACTTTTTTTTAAGAAAAAATTATTATTATTATTATTATTATTATTATTATTATTATCATCATCATCATCATCATCATCATCATCATCATCATCATCATCATCATTATTATTATTATTATTATTATTATTATTATTATTATTATTATTCAATAGGTGGATATAAATGCCAAATCCAGTCCAAACAACTGCCTGACTGTGCGAGGAACCATAATATCAACAGCATGCTGAATGGAAAGTGCTTCATTTTACAGTACTCCAAACTTAACAAAAACAAAGCTGGCTGTTGCTTTTCGTTTGCTGGCTTGTTTTAAACTTTCTTATTTCCTGCCCCTCCTTCTTATTACTTATATTCTTGGTTGATATAATTTATGGCTGAAAAGCGCTGCCACCATATGCTAAGCTCATACTTTTGAGTTTATTTTCTTTCTTCCACTTCATTCGCCTGTTTTGGAACCAGATTTTTATCTGTCTTTCGGAGAGGCACAACACGTGGGCTATTTCTATTCGCCTTCTGCGGGTGAGGTAGCGGTTAAAGTGAAACTCCTTCTCCAGCTCCAAGGTCTGGTAGCGAGTATACACCGTTTGGGCTCATTTGCCATCCGGTCCGGTCATATCTGAATGATAATAACAACAAGACATGGGAAAAACTGCCTTCTGTTGGCCTGTTTTTTCTTTTTAGATCACAGGAACAGAAAGAGAACGAGAGACCGTATTCTGCCCAGACAGAACAACCTGCTTTTCTATCCCATCTAGGGCAGATAGACAACTCAATAGAAATAATTATAAAACAGATAAATGTTTATTCAGAGTAAATACTTGCTTTTACGATGTTACTTCTGTATATTACATCTCTCTGTTCATTTCCATAGGTAAATTGATAATGATTTTCCCCCTCTTCTTCTGCCTAAGCATCACATGTTGGCATAAGCATGAGATCTCCAAGCCGTGTGTCTGGAAGCCATGAGCTGGATGAACAAAGGCATTCCCATGTGGCTTGTGTCCAGGAAGTCTCCCAATGCCCTTTAGAAACTCCTCCCACTGACCCATTAACAAAACCAGCATTTAACCCAATAACTGCCAGGTATTCTAACATACTGATACATGTTCTCTAGTTAGGATTACATAGAGCTATACGAGGTTACATAGAGCTATACGGTCCAGAATACTCCCCGCTTGGAAATTTATATTTCCACTACTAACTAACTGAAATAGCAAAAAACATAGCATTAAGACATGCAATACTCATTGTTAACTAACTTGTGACTAAATAGGTAAAAACCTGGTATCAAACATGCATAACTATTGGTAAATATAAAACATGCACAATTATACAAAAAACAAGCAAGTGTTACATCAAACAATGCATAAAGACAATACATAATTTGAGGTTTGATCTTCTGGTTCAGTCTTCATCAGCATCGGGACCAAAACGGTGATCAGCCTGGTACAAGAGTCTTTGAGTCACAACCTGACTCATGTGGTTTCACAATCTGTATCTCAGCTTGGCAAACTAGTTCATCAACTGGGTGGGTCCGGTGCACAGGTCCCATGGGCCAATAGTTCTGGTATGCATTCTTGTCTCTCAGCGAGTCAAGGGCTTCTTCCTGTAAAGGAAACTGGAACCAAATCTGGAACACAAAGACTGGAACCCAAAATTTTTCAGGAACAATGGGAACTGGATTCACAGGATACTCAGGAACTGAAGAACCTGGAAAAACAGGAACAGCTGGATCTGGAAACACAGGAACAGCTGGGGCTGAAGAATCAGGATCAGGAACATCTGGAAACTCAGGAACAGCTGGAGCTGGAAACTCAGGAACAGCTGGAACGGAAGAATCAGGAACAACAGCAGCTGCAGAAGACTCAGGATACTCAAGAACCAAAGGATCTGAAACCATCGATGGAGTATTGAAGATGGCTGCTACTATTGTCATCAGGGTAGTGAGGACTTCATGTGTGGGTGTGGGTGTCTTCAATGCCATAGAGTCCATGATTTTGTGAGGTGCACCAATCATGCGCTCCCACGCATTGTCTATGCACGCTTCACCCATGTGAGATGCATGGGGAAGGCAATTTTTGGTTTTCAGACATTTGTCAATCACTGGGTCATGGCAAATGTCTCCAATAGTCTGTAGGTCTTTGCAGGCTTCTTTAAGGTAAATTCTTGGGATACTAAGACAAGTGATCAAGATGATCAAAACTATGCCTAATCTCAGGTGCTTCCACTTAGACAGGGGTTTGAAGCGGATTGGTTGACGTTTATTGGGTGCCTGAAGTTGAAGGTTGGCACGTTGATCTG
Source organism: Protobothrops mucrosquamatus (assembly GCF_001527695.2). Lineage (NCBI taxonomy): Eukaryota > Metazoa > Chordata > Lepidosauria > Squamata > Viperidae > Protobothrops > Protobothrops mucrosquamatus. Next base: position 86,866 of record NW_015388200.1, on the reverse strand, counting down.
GAGCTGGAATTGCGTAGCGTTTTGGTCTCTGTGGCATTTGTCTGTTTGGGTAGGCCAAGAACTCGGGACTTTCTAGCCAGATCAAATCTGTTAACTGTGTGGCAAGGTTGGACCACTTCGCTTGGTTCACAAAGTTCTTATCTGTTAACACATGTTGCCATTGTTCAGGGCTTAAAGATGTTTCAATTCTTTTCATTCTGTTGCCTACATGGACGTAGAAATGTCTGCTTTGTTTGCAGATGTAGCTTGACATCTCCTTGCTGTCTGCGTAGAAGGTGGTAGACTGTAGTTCAAGGCACAACGTCTTCGCTGTCAAGTTGGTGAGCTTTACAGCCAAAGTGGTACCACATAGTTCTAACCTTGGTACAGTGTAGCCTTCTTGCATTGTTAGTCTCACTTTTCCAAAGAAGACACCGAGACTGCAGCTCTCCCCGCTGTAAACTCTGATGTATCTTATGGTTGCAAACAAGATGACGTAAGTGTGGCTCTCCCCGCTGTAGACTGTGACACGTCTTAAGGCTGCATTTGCCTTCGTTGACACATCTAAGGAAGCGTACAATTCTTTCTTTTGCACTGTGGTGGGTGAACTGGAGACATACATGCACTGCACTTGCATACTCTGGAGACATCTTGGAAGTACACTCCATGACTCCCGGTCTTGCAGACGTTGTTTGTCTTGTTTGTCCTCTATGGACAAGGCTAAGTTGTTGTGATTCTGACTGGTCTGGAACACTGTTGCTTCCAAATCAGGTTTGGTTGTCACAAGCGCACAGTGTTCTAGGAGTGGTTTTAGGTGAGGTGCTGTTCCGTTACTGGGAATGGAGGTTTTTGAGATGCTCACCTGGATTGGGGTTTGCGGTTGATCAACACAAACCGTCCCTGGGATGACCCATTCAGGTTCCATCTTAAAGGCAGTTGAGGAGCTTGTTGAGCCTCTGACCATTTCATGGTAGGCAAAGGGGTCAGGTGCGTCTACTCTCAATGGAGCCAAATTTCCTGCTTCAAGAGTTAGGAACCGTAAGGCAATTGCAGTTGGGGGGAGCTGGTTGACACAGAACATGGCTTTCCTCCCCGCTGTGCTCTGTGACACAGAGCACATTTCTTTGCTTGGGGGTTTGCTGGGGAATGGTGGGTCGTTACACACTAAGGTGCAGTTGACCTTGATGGGTGCCTCTGGGCGCTCTTCAGAGCCACACTGGGGCTCCTTGGTTGAAGGAGGAATAGAAGCTGCTCGTTGTAGCTGTCCAGGGTCTGGATGCAGGGCTTCTGAGTGCTTGTCACTCTTGCTCGGTTGACACTTCCCCTCAGCTTCATCAGCTTTGGCCGTGTCTTCCGGAGACACTGCGTTTGAAACCAGCCTTGTACTCTCCTAAGTCTAAATTTCTTCTCCAGGATGTTGGAGGATCCAATGGTGCTGTGCAGGGTTTGCTTGCAGGCTGGGTTGGTACTGTCTTGAGGTCATCTGGAGCATAATCAGTGGCTTTTGGGTGGACCTCATAAACATTGTTTCCAAGAGCAGGGAAACGTGGCACACACGGCTGGCATTTTTCTACAGAAAACTCCTTGTTGGGTTTAACTGCTAGTGGCATGGGCTCAGCCCTCTCAGCTGGTATGTCCGGTCGTTCCAAATTGCGCAAAAAGGTGGCACATTGGCGTGATTTCTGAAAGTCATCCGCTCTTGCTGCTTTATGTGACGCTCCTCGATGGCTCTGTATGACCTTTCGGGTGGCTTCCATTTGTGCTGCTTCAGCCTTTCTTTGTGCTGTGTCGATCTTTCGTTTGGCCTCCATTAGAGCTGCTTCTTCAGCTTCTCGTTCGGCCTCCCCTATCGCCAATTCCTTCCTTTTCCGCTGCTCCGCTTCTAACTCATAATAGGCTGCGATGGTGGCTTCAGCTTCTCTGTTTAACGCACTATAGGCTGCAAGGGCGGCTTCAGCTTCTCTGATTGCTTGCTCTGCCTTTGAAACTCGGGATGCTTGGCTCTGGCAAGAAGATGCTTTTGAATGGCGGGAGGCGCCTGTGACATGCAATTGTTGAGGCACGCTGGAATGTGCCTTGGATACATGGTGAAAGGAAGAGGCCTTTTCAGACACGTGGGATGGAGCCGCATGCGACCGTTGGGATGGTGCATGTGAATGGCGGGAAACTTCGGACTCGGCCCTCTCGACCGGTCTGTCTCTCAGGCGAGGTTCGCGCTCTGGAGGGCATTGTGGGCTCTCTAGAAGCTTCTTACGTTCCTCATTTAGTAGCTTGAGGCTTTGCATCTCGCTATCGACTCCTGAGTCTCTTAATTGCTCCTGAATGTCCTTGAGTTGCCATTTGGAATCCATCCATTGCACAAAGGCATCTTCCTTATTTCCTTCCACTGCGTGCGCCCGTTCAAGAGAAAGTTCCTCCTTTTTCTCTTGGTAGAGTTCGTGCAATCTCTCCCAGCATTTTTCATGGCACTTGTAAACGGTGTCCCATTTCTCCAACAGGTTCGACCGCATGACTTCAGTAGGCTTTCTTTGTCGCCTCAGGTCATAATGGCTCTGAGACGTCTTTGGCCTCGCTGAGGCTTGAGCTTCAGCCTCTGTGTGCGGGTCAAGGTTGGCTGTTTGCAGCATTTCTCCTTGGCCGGCTGGTTGGGGTGTCTCAACTAGGCTGGTTGGTTGAACCCCTTCATCTAAATCAGTGGGACACTCTGCCATGGCTAGGATAGGTTCAGTACACTTCCTAGCTATTTAGAAGCAAATTAGTTGAACTTCTATTTTTGACCACTAGGGGTCGCTGCTTGCAGATCAGCTGCTGGGGTGCTGTCTGTGGGTGGAGATGCCACTGGGTGCGTTCTCCTGTGTTTGTGGGTACTTCAGCGCAGTTCACCCCTTTACCACTAGGGGTCCCTTCCTGCGGGTCAGCTACCGGGGTGCTCTTCCTTCGAGGTACACCCTTTGTCCACTAGAGGGCTTTCTCTGGGTGTGATTAAAGGCTTGCATGTAGTTCCTCCTTTAACCACTAGGGGGCATCTGAAGAAAGGCCAGCCAAAATTCCTCTTATTACCACGTTACTGCTATTGGCCACTGAGAGGATGCAGAGCAGCGCTCGCTCCTACAAACTCCCACGTGGTCGTCACGTTGCAGGCTGGAACCCCTTGGTCATCAGCTTGTGATAATAAGCAAGGACAATTGGCTCTGCTTGTTCTTCTCCTTAATTCCCTCAAATTGGAACAACTTGGTCTTCAGCTTGAGTGAGTGAATACTTTGGTGAAGTTCACTCTGTGCCCTTTGAGGGGTGTTGGTAGCTTGGGATAAATTTAAGTAATTTGCTCTTTAACTAACAGATCCACTCTGCGTAGTTAGTGGTGAGTGCAGTGAAGTACCTTCTTTCCCTCTATGGGGGTGCTTTTGAGTCCGGTGAGGAGAAGGGCGGGGTACAAATTAAATTATTATTATTATTATTATTATTATTAGCTTGGCTTGGTATAAGCCTGCTATGTGTTAAATTAATTATCAAGTTGTTGTTATCCCACATTTAATTGCTAGAAGGTTGCTGAAGGAAAAAACAAATTGGCCACCAGGGGACGCCACTGCATTGCTATTGGGATCTCTGAACGCCGGCTTCGCAATTGGTATGGTTGAGATTCCAAGGGGAGGTAGGAGTTCAGCTTCTCCTTTTGTAGAGGTGGGTTGCTACGGCGACAAATGGTTGTGTTGTTTGTGTTGGGGCCAGAAACGAGGGGGAGAATCACCCTTTCCGAGCATCAAACAAAGCCAACAGAAATTTGCTAAATAGCTCTATGTAACCTCGTATAGCTCTATGTAATCCTAACTAGAGAGCATGTATCAGTATGTTAGAATACCTGGCAGTTATTGGGTTAAATGCTGGTTTTGTTAATGGGTCAGTGGGAGGAGTTTCTAAAGGGCATTGGGAGACTTCCTGGACACAAGCCACATGGGAATGCCTTTGTTCATCCAGCTCATGGCTTCCAGACACACGGCTTGGAGATCTCATGCTTATGCCAACATGTGATGCTTAGGCAGAAGAAGAGGGGAAAAATCATTATCAATTTACTATTCTGCCCAGACAGAACAACCTGCTTTTCTATCCCATCTAGGGCAGATAGACCACTCAATAGAAATAATTATAAAACAGATAAATGTTTATTCAGAGTAAATACTTGCTTTTACGATGTTACTTCTGTATATTACATCTCTCTGTTCATTTCCATAGGTAAATTGATAATGATTTTCCCCCTCTTCTTCTGCCTAAGCATCACATGTTGGCATAAGCATGAGATCTCCAAGCCGTGTGGCTGGAAGCCATGAGCTGGATGGACAAAGGCATTCCCATGTGGCTTGTGTCCAGGAAGTCTCCCAATGCCCTTTAGAAACTCCTCCCACTGACCCATTAACAAAACCAGCATTTAACATGCTGGCGTGCATGTTGCTTGGAACTCTATAGGATCCGTCCATGGAGCTGCCGGCCCCATAATTTAACAGCTGATAGTCTGGGGCATTAGGATAGCGTCCTGAGAACGAATTTACAAAGTAAGTATTTGGGTTTGTATTTTGGAGGGCTTGATTTGTGAGGCTCGTGGTGGTTATAGCCCCCGTGCTTGAGGATTTATGAGGTATTAAAGAATTATAGCGATGCACTGTACTTTGTTTTTGCTATATATGAGGCCAAATATGGGGGTAGTGTGTTTGTGTGTGGGGGGGTGCATTTGGGAATCACGTGCTTTTGTTGACCAGTCGTAAATTCTCACGGATGACCTCAAGAGGCAATTCATGCTCTATGGTTACAAATAATGGCGATCTGGGAATCGTTAACCCCATGTCAATGCGCAGCTTCCAAAGAGGAGGGAGGGAGGGAGGAAAGAAGGGGGAGGAAATAGCGAGCACAGATTGCTCCTTTTTGGCCTTGTGCACCACCTCCTGGGCAAATGAAAAAATAGCCGACATGGAGGTTATCTCACCTTTTTTTTAAGTACGGTAGTAAAGCTCTCAGTTTTTGTGGCCTGACTTTTCTAGAAATAAAGTATTCCCCCCCCCCAAAAAAAAACCTGTGTAGTTTCCATCTTTGTTTCTCTACTTTCTCTCTTTCTTCCTAAGGAGATCATGCTTTTCTAATGTGGAAAAGAAATTTTCTTGTCATAGTATATGCACCATAGAATTGTTGCTATTACTATTATGAATAATAGTTGTTTAATAGTAAATAACAATTTCAGTGCTGTTTTTGCTTTGATATTAGAAATGGTTATGCATAGCAAATTTGGATGAAAATCAAGATGACAGTTCTCCTTTCCTTTCCACATTTTTTATTTGCATCTCCTACTTAGGTATCACTATCAGCATCAAAACTACTGCTTGAACGTTTTTGCACTATCATCACAGTATTATTCCTACTATTATTCCTACAGTTCAATACCAGTGCAAATAACAGACAGGGAGATTCAACTTATATTGACGTTATTTGGTTTTTTTCAAATAATTAGCAACATGGCGAATTGTAGAACTGGCAATCTTTTCAGGCAACTGTTTCAAATAAAGAGGGTCCTCATCTTTCATTTAAATTACTAAAAATGCTTGGTAGTGGTCAATCTTATAATGATGGGCCAGATTGGTTAACACTTGGAATGCTTTTTTCCCCAGCCATGTTATTATGCTTTCCATTCTTCTGCCACCCTACAAGAATTTACAAAACCCAGCTTGAAGTTCATTGAAAATTAGGAGCCATATTGAAACTGGCATATAATCATAATAATCACAGCTACTAAAAAGTGTAGCAATAAGAATATTCTGCAGCTGCAAGATTTCTGAATAGATTATTTCATATTATTTCATCAGATCTGGGCTGATTTGAGGTGGGAAGGAAATAATGCATTTATACTTGTGCATTTGGGATGAAACAAATTGAGAAAATATAAAATAGTAAAAACAAACAAACCAGGGATAATTGTTAACAGTTTGCTAAGGGCAACAGCAAAGAATAGTTAAGCTTCCTTAGGTAAGAAAGGAAAGGAAAGGAAGACAGAAAGACAGAATTATATGAGAAAATAGATTTAAGGATCTCTTCTTTTTAAAATACCACTTGAATTTTATTTTAAATTTGGTTATTTAACACCTTTCTGTTAATTTTGAGCAGAGAACATTCATAGTCCACAGTCTCATATTTTAACTTAATTTTGAGATGTTAAGGCTGGTTATAGGATTTTTGGAAGGGATTTACCTAACAGGAACTTGAGTCAATGTTTGAGAAAGGCTATGAAAATGTTATGTATGTTTTAGCAGATGTAGAATGGGAAAGAGAATTATGCCTGTTTCTTTTATATGTGCTATGCTCCCCACATAACTCTTTTGTGCTGTAAACAATAAAAAATCCATATTAAAATTAAATGTGAGCTCCAATATATTCTTGGTGAAAAGGTCTTTAAATTTAGTCTGAGGAAGTGGAAGTGTGTGTGTGAATAAATCTTTCACCCTCTAACTTCTGTAATGTTTAAGGAATTGCTTGCCTGTTCAGATTAAGGAAATAATGTGGGGGTTTTTTAAAGCAGGATTTTTAAATTCCTTTTTTTTTTTTACCAACCACACACCTCATGTGGATAGATATATTCCTCAGAAATGATGTGGGGAGAGGGAAGACATGTCCTAAATTATGAACGTAGCAAGTGTTTTACTCAATGTATTTGTTTTTTTCTTGTTTTTATGGGACTTTTAAAATCTCCATAGCTAATACATACTACAAACACAACACACTACAAATTGTAATAAAACAGATTTTTTTTTCAGCAAAAATCTACCATACTTTTTAGGTTGCAACTGTTCCTTTTTAATATAATTTTGCTTAAAACAAAAACCCTTAAATGACAAAGAACCCAGGGCTTGATTAAATTATTTTTATATAAAAAAGCAAACAAATAAGTAAAACTGTGCATGACACTTCTGTTTTACAAAATAAAGACAATCAGATAATGCCAAACCTGACACATATTGCAGCACCTCTGCTTAAAGCATTAGCAAGAATCCTAAGGAGGACACCCAAAGGTAAATGGGAAAAAAACAACCACAAGCCCATCTGTGGCAAAGTGAGGTGGCAATAAAGAAGGTGGGAAAACAAATTAGATTAGGAATTTGGTTATGATAGGACAAATTCAATAATCCAATGCAAGTGAGGTTGCAAAAAGGACAAGACTGCCATACAATCTCAGATATTTTACAAAAATGTGTGTCTCAGTTGTGCCTTTTGAGGGGGGAGAGGAGGGGTTGCCATTTCTGGAGCTCCCCAACTGTTGGCATTTTGTTTTCTTCCCCATTCATTTATTCATTTGGGCTCTCATTCTCCCCCCCCCCCCCAAGTTTCTCCTTCTCTTCCTCCGTGCTTAGCTGAGTGGAGTTCAGGAGTTTGTTTTCCTTTTTCCATTTCATCCTTTGGTTCTGGAACCAGATTTTTATCTGGCGCTCTGTCAGACACAGGGAGTGAGTGATTTTGATGCGTTGGCGCCTGGTCAGGTAAAGGTTAAAGTGGAATTTTTTCTCCAGCTCGAGTCTGGTAGTGGGTATAAGTCTGTCGCCCTCGCCTGCCACTGGGCCCAAAGGAGGAATCTGGTGGGGATGGAGAAGAAGACAAGCATGTGCTACTGAACATTTACTAGAGTTTCACTTATGCATGTCAATGGCTATGCTACTTGCCAGAGTGCAGAGTGTGCTGCTGTTGTATGTGTGTGTGTGTGCAGGGGGGGGGAGACCCATTCCCTGCAGTAATCTCCCCTTGCAATGTGGCCCTCTCTCTTGTAACCAACTCTCAGTGGTCAAAACCCTAACCATGTTGTACATAATACAAGGAAAAATCAAACCCACCCCTATCTGGGTAATTTTTCCCTTTGCACTTGGGAATACCACTTTTTCCAGAATAATCCTGCACCCCCATTTGAACTGAAAAGTTTGGGGATACACTTCCTGGATATTGTTCACCTGCTCTCTGGCTGAGTCTCACTGGGCACCCAGATAGCTCAGTTTGAAAACTTGCCACTGCACCATATGATCTCTGTTTTGTTGTTTTGTTCATTTGCATGTTTATATTTTTCAACAAGGGGAAGGAAAAAGTTTGGAAAAAGAGTTGTATGTAACTCAGAAGCTTACTTTTCTGGTTTTGTTGGGGAGTTAAGTGAACTACTTCCTCACCCAAAGACCCCCTCCAGCTTTCTTTCCTTGCAAACTCAAAAGTGCCCTCCTGAGCAGTGTTCACATGTACTAAAATTGCTGCCATGGGACACTTGCTTGGGAGTAAATCCCAGGCATTCCTTACCTGCTGCAGTTCAAAGGGCTGTGGGTCTCTCAAAAGCTCATGAATGGGAAGTGACTTAATAGGGGGCGGGCTACTTAAAGGAATACTTCCTTCACATAGTTGAGGATCTAGGAGCCACTGCGATGTAATGGTGCAGAGGGTTAATACATTTTTTTAGTATGAGTGCAATGGCAGGCTGGCAAGCTTTGTTTTGAGAGGGTTATCCATTCACTTCTTTCCCACATTTCCATTAGGAAAGAATTAAGGTCCAAAGTCAAGAATTTCTTCTACCCTATCCTCTCTTCATTCTTTTAATGGGCAGCCATCTCTGACCAAGTTTCTTTCCATTATGTGGTGCTTAGTATCTCCTCTCCTCACTTTTATTTCTATATTCTCTTCCCCACCTTCATCCCTAATTACTTTAGATTCCAGAACTTAAGCTAAACATCTTTCTGCCTATCTTACCTACCTCTCTATTGATTTCCCTTAATTTCTTCTCCCTTTGGAATGTAAAATCAGCACCCCTGTACCTAGAGATGAGTGGAGGAGCTGTGGGTACCTCTTTATCATTCTTCAAATTTTCATGGAAATTATGGCACCTGGAGGCAGTAGTTGATCACAAAGAGGGTGGGAGAGTGAGTGAAACAAAAACTATCTACAATTCCTCTTCAGGTAGGCATTCAATTAAGCTTGAGTTTCATTAAAAATGTAGCTCTCTCCCTTCAAATATTTAAGCCCTCCTGACATTCAACTGGCTTAGTTTGCAGAATCTTGGTTAAATTGGCACCGGGTATCAGGTGTGTGTCATTGTGTGTGGGGGAGAGAGGTGTGCGAGAGAAGTTGAAATTGGTGTGTGTGTGTCAGTTTGAGAGCAATTGCAGTGTGTGTGTGTATGAGTGTGCTCACAGATGAGTGTGAGTGCCAAACATTGCCTTCTACAAGACAGAACCGCTCAGTCCATAAATCTCGTGCTTTTAATTCGCAAAAAATTGACTAAAGAGAATAACTAACTGAAGAGAAGTTCCGGCAGATAATATGACAAACAAAGCTAGGCAGTAGTCTGTTTGAAGCACTGTAAGCAGTGCAAAAAAAAGTTTGAAGGAAGTTTTTGGTTCTACTTCCTGCAGCCTCAGATTACATTTCCCGTTTTATCTGGGTAGCCATCTGTCACTAAATGTGATTGGGAAGAATGAGAAGGGGAAAGCAACTTACTATTGCAGGAATTAATTCTCTGCATCCAAGGGTACACTGGTGTGGAGCACTTTTGATCCCCGAAAATGTGCTTGGTCTGTGAGCAGTCTGACTTCCGAGCTTGTTCCTGGCCCAACTGAACAGACTCTAGGCTCGAAAGAGAACAGCCTGTCTCTTTCTCCCTGTAAAAACCAGAAGTCCCGTAATCGCAGGTTGGACTCCGGTTGTAAGCTCCGTTGGTTTGCTGGTAGTAAGGCGCGCCGGGTAACCTTTCTCCTGGACCCCACCGCCCCCAGTTCCATAAGTGTTGGGATAGTACCTTAAAGGATCCGCGTAGCCTGTGGAATATAAGGGGAGCTGTTCCAGGAACGGTTCTTGACCCCAGGCTAAGCTCACCGGAAAAGTAGAGTTAACAAAATAACTCATTGGAAATCATCATCATCATCATCATCATCATCATCATCATCATCATCATCATCATCATCATCATCATCTATATAAATAAAAATGTAAATGTTCCTTTGTTCAAAATTTTAAATCTCCGAAAGTTCTTCACTGATTGCTTTGAAATTTTGACACAACGTTGCATTCGAATACCTACTATTATATAGATGTCACACCTGTGACAGGTAAAAACATGCTCTTTAAAGCATAAAAACATGCTTTAATGAGCAACTTCGTAGAAGCAACAATCTTGACAGGACCTTTCAAAGGTGAAGATGTCCTCATTCCTCGCATTCCTATGATTCCAACGGATATGCCATTTCAATTTAAGAGATTGCAATTCCCAATTCGATTGACGTTTGCAATCACCATCAACAAAGCTCAGGGCCAATCTTTAGAATTGTGTGGTTTAGATCTAGACACTGATTGCTTCTCACATGGACAATTATATGTTGCGTGTTCTAGAGTCGGCAAACCAGACAATCTCTATATCTGCACAGACAATGGAACAACAAAAAATATTGTATACCCACAAGCATTGTGAAATTAAACATATTACAAACGTGCGCTTTCTCTTTTCTTTCTTTTCCATTTAACCAGACTGAGCCACAGCAACGCGTGGCCAGGTACAGCTAGTAACAACAACAACAACAACAACAACAACAACAACAACAACAACAACAACAACAATAATAATAATAATAATAATAATAATAATAATAATAATAATAATAATAATAATAATAATAATATAAAAACCAGAAGAACAGTGTCTCTTCTTTCCCTTGCTCTTTATGATTTGTTGCGTTTTGTAGCCCAAGCGGTTTAGCAGTATATGGGAGATTGGGTTTTAGCTGAAGCGGGGTGGCCTCGTGCCAACCAGGGACATAAGGGAAGAGAACCATCTGATCACGCATTGACCAATAGCAGGAGGTGGGAGGCTGCAAAATAGCACCCTAGAGGGGTTAACTCTGCACAGGGGAAACCCCCCCCCCAGAACAAACCAGTGAAAGCACCTTTGCCATCAACACTATCACCTTTAAACAACAGAAATGCCCCCCACCTTACACAGACACCACTGTTCCCTTTCTCCCCCGCCCCCATTTATCACATACTCATTATCTAGGAAAAGATAGTTGGGAGTTTTGTTGGGAGTAATAAACATGAGAAAGGTGAAAGATATGAAGAACGAAACCTTATTCTTGCTGCTACCATGGAGAGGGAGGAGAAAAGCATGGGAAATATATGAAAGCCACCAAACTTTTCAAGTTGAAAATAAGTATTTGGAGGAGGAGGATGGGAAAGTGTATTATCTCCCTCCTACCCACACACCTTTGGGCTCAATGGGGAGCCTGTACTGTACACCCAGTTCAAGCACTCAGTCGCTGGACCTGGAGAATGGAAAAAATTCTAGCGAGCATCCCTTGGCACGCCTTCTGAACCCGGACATTGCTCCCTAACAAGAACTTTAAACCGCTCGGGAGGTACGACCGGGAATCCATGGGAGGGGGTTACAATTTCTTCTCCCCGCCGCATCTCCAATTCCCCCTACTCCCCCTTTAAATTATCTTCACGGGTACGTGCGTCTACCCTCGCGCGCCTATTTTATCCCTCCGATGTAATCAAGTTCTTCTCGTTTAAGTTTGCGGCGCCGTGTCCGTAGTCCGACAAACACATTGGCGGTGTTCGATCTCCAACGACATCCAGTGTAGCTTCAAAGAACGGTAACCTCTTGCGTTTTTACGTTTCAGGCCGGATCTTTGTACTGGTTAGAGTTAAAGGCAGCGGCAGGTCTGACGGCCAAGATCACAGAACGTCGGAAATTATTAAAGCAAGCAGGGAATAGTCACAGGGTGAGAGGTGTCAGGATGGTTGATATGAGCTTTAGAGGGCGGCGGGGAAATTCCGGCTTTCTATTGCGCGTTTGAGTTTGCAGTAAATTCGGGAATAAAATTAAACTTGCTCCTAGTTCGTTGGCCTGTTTTAAAACTTTTTTAAAAAGATAACTGAAGGGGCTGAAAAATCCAAAGGCTGGAGTTTGGCGTTTAACTTCCTCCTCGCCTCGCCAGTTCTCACACTTGACAGGCGAGCCTCGACCTCCAGCTATAAAATTGCCTTTGGTGCAGTTGTGGCAGATAGTTTAAGGCTGATACATGTGCCCCTTCTCCCTCCCCCCCTTGTACTTCTTTTGTATGCAAATGTGAATTCAAGGAATCTTATAAAGATGCTTTAGTTTCTTCTACAACAATGAAATAGTTCCAAATTGTAAAATGCTACCGTAGTTGCCCTGCCTATCAATTTGCCATCATTCTCTCTCTTCCTCCCTCCTTAGGTACCCATCCTTCAATCCTTCCATCTCATCTTTCATCTTTCCTCAAGAACAGCCATTACAGTACACTATTTTCCAAAACTTCGAAGCACCTTGATCACCAGTCTGCAAACACACACACCTCTTTCCACACTCACACTCACCCCTACCCCTACTTCTCTTTAGGATTTGCCTGCACTTTTGGACAAGAGAAACTGTAACCCAAGCTACCTCTCTATCATCCCTCCATTACAGATGTGCAATCTGCTCCTAAGAATTCACCACCACACCCGCTCAATTGCTCCCAGACCGGATTTACATGGCAATGCCATCCCTGCAAAATGACCAATGTAAATTTTCTCTAAGATTATGGAACCACAAAGCATGCTGGACTGCTGTCTGATTTGTTACCAGCCTTGGTTTTAATGACACAAAAGCCCACAGGGTCCCAACACTACTGTGATATAACTTTTAGAATGGAAGGAATTTGCAGGCAAAGGGAGTAATTTTGTTTGTTTGTTCCTTTTCTCTTTGTCTCTCTTACACACACACACACAAACATACAGGGTGCCCTGGTCTTTGATTTGTGTTCCTGAGGATTCCTCCCCCCTCCCCCCCTCCCCCGTTTCCTTTGTGTGTGGAGTAGATCCTAACTTTAACTTGATGTGTTTTACTGATGTGTAAAAACAGAGAAAATTGGGAGGAAGAAGAGTAAGAAAAGCAGATCTGAGCAACTCTCCTTTCCTACAACTAATTTGAAATTTGGCACAACACTTCAGAAACAGGGAAATCTCACAGATAAGCAAGAATCTCTGAATGGACTATTTGGTGACTTAAGTGAGCAAATGTGCTACTTTCTGAACTTTTAATCTTAATAACTGATACTGGAAATGCACAAAGTGTGGATGGGTGGATGTGCAGGCATTGGTCTGGGAGAGGGTGGTTTATGGAATGGAAAATGGCTAAAGTGGAAATACATAATAAATACAATAAAATAAAATGGGAAAAGCCCAGACTTTTTCAAACCTGTTTGTGTATTGGAGCAAAGTTCACTCAAATTTGACAATTCAGATGGAACATTTTAAAAATTGCAAAATGTTTGAAACTTTAAATTTGAAAATAGGCAAACTCAAAAATTAAGCCACTGATTGACTTGTGCTGCTCTAGTAGTTATTTGTTGTGCAAATATGGGGAAAATTCTCCCCACATCCCACATTCTGGAAGTAATAATTGCTTTTCAATGTAATAGATGTATTTTCATTTTAGAGCTTGGTAAAAGAATAAATCATTACCTGAAGATGACTTGTATACTGTACTGTTTCAAGTTATGTGTGTGTGGTGGTAATGGTGAGGTATCAGTTTTCAATAATCAATTTTGGGGCCAAAATAATCCCTGATAATCTCCTTCTCTTCTAATTCTAATTAATTTTCCTCCTCCTCCTGCCTCTGATTACTGTGAAAATATTAGAGACCTTATTTTCAGCCCCCTTGACAAACATTTATACTGAGCCTATACTTATAAATGTTTTTATTAGTTGAAAACTATATATGAGCCAGCTGTAGGGCAAAGAAACTCTTTTCTATGCCCTGTTACTGTTGGAAGATACTGACAGGCTTTCTTTTAGTTCAGTGTTTCTCAACCTTGACAATTTTAAGGCATGTGGACTTCAACTCCCAGAATTCCATAGCCAGCATTGCTGGCTGTGGAATTCTGGGAGTTGAAGTCCACATGCCTTAAAATTGTCAAGGTTGAGAAACACTGTATTTAGTTCATACAATTTATTACATTACATTACATTACATTACATTACATTACATTACATTACATTACATTACATTACATTACATTATATTATATTAATTATATTATATTATATTATATTATATTATATTATATTATATTATATTATATTATATTATATTATATTATATTATATTATATTATATTATATTATATTATATTATTTATATGCCTCCCATCTTGTAATCATACAACTCTGGGTGGCTTGATCAGTTTAAGTCATATGTATATGAAGAATTAATGAAGATTAACAGGGTTTATTTACAGAAGTGTGTAGCTGGTGCTCTGTTGCTGAAAAAGTGCTCCAGGTTTCTGCCACCCCCAGTTTCCTCTCTGTTCTTTCCTGTCTTTTTGCTTTAGCAAAATCCAACTTTAGAAAGCACCAGGAAAAGAGGGTGGGGGGGAGAGAAAAGAGGGGATTAAAAGCTACACCCAAATATTTCTCTAGGCAGATGCTAGGCCAGGGAATTGCTTAGTGGCAGAAGCAAAGGGAAAAAACTGTTGAAGCAAATCCAAGTAATCAGAAAATTTTCAGTAAGAGATAAAATGGCAAGCAATGAAGGAAATTTTATTTTTACTTTGTGAATGAGAGTGTTGGAATTCAGCAAACAGTATGATCTTTGACAGGAGAATCAAATTAGTACCATTAACTAAAGATTGCCTTTTAAGCACACCCTACACACAAACACACACACATACACACACAGAGTGACAAAGAGGGAGGGAGAGAGAGAGAATTGAATAGCCTCATACATTTATTTAGGATCATAATGATGTTCACAGGAGATTAGCTTCTTTTGTCTTACCACAATTCTAACTGATGTTTATATTGTGGGCATTTATAAAACGTAGTGAAAGGCATACAACACATAATACAAACATATGGATGCATGCAAACACCCACACAAATGCTTTGTCTTCTCTCAATTTCCTCTTTCCAAGCATATAAACAAATTTAAATTTCAGTTATTTAATTTACCTGACTTCCCCTGTAATGTATAATAATCTTTTTAATGGGATCACAGAGAATTTTAAAAAGAGTATATGGGAAAACTGCCTTTCATTATTTTATCAAAAGGGTTTAGCTAATAATTAACTAGAAGAGGAAAAGAATGTTTAGAGTAAAGGTAAGAAAGAAAAACAAAAGAAGCAAGCTGCCACCACATTTTTGGAAATGTTTGATTACAAAAAAAGGAAATGCCAAATATTGAAAAACAATATTTTAACAAAGATTTTTCAGCTCTCTGAAAACAACAAAGGATGAGAGGGGAACTATTGTATTTATCACTTGGCTATCTTGGGTGGTGAGAGGTATTCTAAAACAAAAGTATCTCAGAAATCCTCTATCTCAAAAGCTAATCTCATTATAATAATATCCACACAAAAATCAGTCTATATTATTTTATCATATTTAAGAACCGCCCATCACCCTGGAAGATGGAAGAATTATTAAAATTAAAAGAATTATTAAAATATTAACTGGAAGAATGCATATAACTGAGGCATGAAAATAAACTGTTTATACATTGTCTGGTTCTGATAATATTAGGCCATCTGTCTATGTGTGAGAGTTTTCTACTACACAATAGCCTATGATTAATCAAGTTTGGTTTATACTTAAAGACCTTAGAGGCCTCCCCCCAACCCTGGTGAAATTTTGAACATGCAAGTAATAGCAGACTACTTATTTCAGCTGGAAAATGGAACATGTTCATCTTTAATATGAACTCTTAATTTCAGATACATTGGCAAAAATACCTTATCAGTTTACCAGAAACAGTCAAGCAAACTGTCTTACATAATTAAGAAAAGGTATTCATTTTAACTGATACAAACACACCCAAATCCCATCTGAAATCTTCATATACATTTCGAAAGCTGTAAAAATACTTCACACAACTTAAAAAGAATACTCTGTAGCCATGAGCCACTTTAACACAGTAACACAACCTTAACTAAATAGACTTAACTAAATAGGTAGAAATTCTCTTCATCCCCGTTTACAGATTCTGTAAGGCATGCCTAATCTATTACATGACAAAAATAAATTAACTGTAGAAAATGAAAAACTTGGTCAAGTTAAACTAGTTTTAATGGGAAATTAAACATTGTGTATAGCACGGAAAGCAGTCGAAAGAGTTCTTTAATCGGACGGTAGATGGCAGCAAACAGCATCGAATGAGAAGGCAGAGGAAGAGTAAAGACAAACTCTTAAAATAAAAGAGAATAGGTGCTTCGGTGGGGCGGGGAAAATGCACACATATAAACAACTTACTGTTGTTTAAGCAATAGGAATTCCTTCACGAGTGCCCTTTAAAAGGGTATAATCTATTGACAGGCCATCTTTGAACTGGTGAGTGATGCTCAGCAGCAGGAGAAAAAAAGGCCATAAGGAACATATGAATATAGAAAACAAGTGGTTTAGAAGTGGCCCCATTCCGAAAATGGAATAAAATATATTGGATTAATACAACAACCATGATTCAACTCTGAAATGTCCTTGGTGGATATAAAAGGGTACAAAGAATCAGAAAGACCACGTTAAATCTACATCCAACAGTCATAAAAATGCAGAAGACAGGTTATTTACATTTTCTTAATTTTTTCTCTTATATTCCATGGAATCCATTAAAAAATAATAGTATTATTTATAGAGCAACAAAAGGATAAACAGGATTTCTAAATATTGATGGAACTACATGTACAAACATTATCACTATACAGTACCGTTGTACCTTTTACACACATACATGCACATGCATTTTCTATTAAAATGCCCAAATATAGGCAGTGCATTATAGTCTGTTACCTCCCTTGAATTATAATTTTTGGGTCTTTTTTGTCTTTAGTTTAAAAACTCGGTGGGGCTGTGACCATCTCTCTGTTGTCTCCTCACCCTCCCAGCCTTGCATAGAAGGTACAGCTCTACAGCTTGGTGCAGCTGGTTGGAAGAAAAACCACCTATGTCCACAGGGAACTCCTTTAGAACACATCTTAATCGAACTGGCTGCTGTACAGATCTTCTTAAAATGAGTGGATTTGCTCAATGACAAGCAAGTCTCCATGTACGGTTCTTCCTGGGATGGGGAAGAGATTTGAAGGGTAAAGAATGAAAATAAGCCTACAAAAGGGGTTGTATCCCTGTATGTTGAATATATATATATTATTCATACATATACATATACATATACATATCTCGAATTCTCCAGATCTTAAGTCTCATTTGGCAGTGCCTTCCTTCCTTCCTTCCTTCCTTCCTTCCTTCCTTCCTTCCTTCCTTCCTTCCTTCCTTCCTTCCTTCCTTCCTTCCTTCCTTCCCCCTTTTCTTATACAATACAGTTAACAGAGGCTTTCCCTGCTGTGTCTTTTCACGACGTCCTATTTTTATATTTTTTCAGATAAAAGGAAAGCAAATCTATGTCCAGTTCTTTTCCCCCTTCAAATAATATCAGCTTGAATTTTAGAAAATTACGAACTTACCTTTTGATGCCCATCCTTCTCTGGATTGGAAGGAGGAGGAGGAGAAGGGGGCAGACAGAGTTGCGTTTGCTTTTATATGTAAATTGACAAATATTGCCCCAACCTGATAACCGTCCATTGCGACTTCTGAGAGCTTTTTCATTTGCAGTGTCCTTTTGTACAGAAACTGGAGTAACTTCCTTCTTTGAAAAATGACCAAAGCCTCCATCAGGTATCGATTCTCCATTTCCCCCTCCATCATTAGAGAGAGAACCCGAGTCGGTACAGAGAGAATTGGAAAAGGAAGGGATCAATAATATTAGCAATCTAAGCTTAGTCCCAAATATGTGCGTCCATGTATGTGTGTGTTTGTGCTCGCCCGCGCTTCCCCTTCTCCTCTATTTTTAGCCCCATTGAGCTTATACAAGAAAGTAAAAAAAAAAATGTTAAAAGAGGCGACAGTCCTACGGAGGACAGTAATCCGACCCACGGTACAGCTGCCAAAAGAATGGCAGAATAACCACATGGGAAATAATAAAAAGTTCATGTTCACGGTTAGCAGTCCACATGACCAGCTCTGGCCAATCGCAGAACCCAGCCACTCATAAAGTTCTATCACAAAGTTGTAAATTTTCATAAAACAACAAGGAATTTATTGCATTTCTTCATGGCTGCTTTAACAGCAGTCTTTTTCTCAGCCGCCATCTTTTTTTAAAAAAAAAAAAAAAAGAGGGAGAGTGGGAGAGAGAAGACTATGTGAAGACTAGGGGCCCCGCCACATCTCGCCGGGGGGCCTTAAACGACCCCTCTTCGGCTAAAGGTTAAAAGAAACTCCTCTGCAAAGCCCGCCTCTCTGCACAAGCCCTCTCGAGCTTTCGACACTACTTTCGCTATAGAGATCCGTCACTGTCTCCATACCTGTAGACTGGAATTGCAGGGAGGGGGCAGAGAGGCATAAAGGCACTTGTTCTGAAATAGTGTTTTGTTTCTTTTAAGGCAAAAGTAGCACTGCTTAGCTTAATCAGACTGCTGGGAGGGAGGACGCTTCTCTCCCGCAGAGATTTTCCTTCCGGAAATTCGCCACGAAATTAAAACGTTAAATGCCCCCGTTTCAAGGCATCGGAAAAAAAAACAACCTACGTTATATAATCAGGGGTCGTAAGAAGCACATTTAACAGAGGCAGACATATAGGTGTTATTGTATTTATGCATCTGTATATGTATGCATGTGGGGCGTGCGCGAAGGAAGGAAGGAAGGAAGGAAGATGAACAGGTGCACTAAGGTTTTTGAAGTTGTACACACTACTGCAGTGGTACATGCCACAAATGCAATAGTAGTGGTCCAATGCAGCAAAATCGCATAAGGTGGGTGCTAAGACCGGTCAGGAATGCTGTTTTCACCCTCAGAACCTATCCACTGAAATGACTTACTTTGTTTGAGAAGGGAACATACATTTCCGCTTATTTGGTCTTTCAGATCTGACCCATTTCAAAGAAGAATTTAGACCCTCTACTTAATTTTTTGTTGCTGGATAGATACCCAGAAAATTCAGGCATGTACCGCTGATAAGTCTTTCTTGCGCAGCCATCAATTAACGGAGCAAAGCAATTATTTTCTAATATTTTTTGATAATTTTATATGTGAGCATCTATTGCACTTATCTTTCTATTGCACATCCATACACCCAATAATACATATCTCTTCTGTGTTGTTTGTGTGGATAAGTGTAACTGTATGCAATATTACAAAACCTTATCTATGGATATTGTATTTCTTTTCATAATCTAAAGTATTTTTTAAAAAACATTTTCCTTCTCAAAAATAAAGTTAGTGTACATTTGAAGCCAAAGGTATAACTCTGAAAATACTGGAAAGAAGAATTTTTAAAAATGAAAATAATGTTTCAGAGAGTGCGAGAGAGTGAAAATATCTATTTCAATTTTATCATTTTATTTTTACTTTAAATTTACTTATGTGATGGATGAAACTTCTTGATTTTCCTATTTATTTCTCATTCTAGTTGTCTTTAAATTCTGACATTTAGCCACCGTGTGTACAATGAAAACAAAAGCAAAGCTGTACTTTTCAATAATAAAAAATAAAATACTAAGTATTTAAGCTACCGCTCCTCTCCTTGTTCTGCAATTTTATTTATTTATTTATTTATTTATTTTCACTAACTTCTATGCCGCCCTTCTCCCCACGGGACTCAGGGCGGCTCACAGCATGTTAAAAACAACACAAAAAACATTTCCCCTATAAAACCAATTAAAAACCAAATATATTTATGGCTGTGTCATTATTAAAATCTTTAAAAAAAATTTCCCTATTTAAAATTCACCCTAGGTCAGTCCCGCTTGCTGAAAAAG